>NW_012130918.1:0-3701 GCF_000143395.1 Atta cephalotes | reverse complement strand
TCTCTCTCTCTCTCTCTCTCTCTCTCTCTCTCTCTCTCTCTCCCCTTCCCCTCTCCTTCTCTCTCTCTCTCTCTCTCTCTATGAATATATCAAGATAAAAGTGAATAGGAAATATCAAATCAGAAGGAAAGGTTCGACCAATACACGAGTACAAATCCAAATCGAGGAAAAAGCACAAAAGGTCGGCACGGTCGAACGGTTCGCGCCCGAGAGACGTTTCGCACATGTGCGGCGAATGTATATTGTCATACCTTTATCGATTTGAGCCTGGACCAGACAGTGAAACTATTGTAAACATTCCCAGACAACGAATTCCGAGAAAACGATTTTTTTTACAAAAAAAAATACGTGAAGCTAAAAGATATGTAAACTAAAATATTTTCCTAACTCGTTATTTAATATTAAATTATTAAAATTAGCTAAAATTGCTAAAAAGAAAAATGTTGATATTGCAAAAAAAAATTGATATTGATATTGAAAAAAAATTAATAGTATCGACTCTTTTCACAATAAAATAAAATAAAACTATTCTTTCTATAAAAAAACAATTAATATAAATATACATTATAGAATATACATTATAGAATAGTCTAAGATTTCGATTTTTTTAACATTTTTACATTTTCTATTTTGAAATTATAATTAAATATTTTTATATTTTATATGTAATTTTTTTACAATTTGCTAGAAATTAAATCATGTTTTCTAATTAGCAATTGTTTAGCAATTGTTTAGTAACACAATTTACAATCTTAAATTAAGTATATATCGACAAAATATTAATTTCATCCTTTGTTTACAATTTTTTCTTTATCTTCCTATATAATTTTACTTTTCAAATTCGCCACAATTCACCACAATTTTATATATATAAAATAATTTAAAAAAATGATATTTACGTACAACAAACTAACAACAATAGTGATAGAAAGTATCTCCGGCAAGAGACAGACGCCATTTTCCTAGGTATCGCCGTAACGCTCATTTACACGGTAGCCGCAAGTGGTGTCGTTCTTTAAAGCGCGTTCCGCGGTAATTAAGACGTAAAGGGTTCTGGTTAATTGGAGGAACATGCGGATACATCGCGTGCTTCCTCTCACTATTCGTGGAAGGAGGTTCGAGGACCAAGGATATCCTGACCTGGGTGGACATCAAAGCATAGAGCTAAAAGGGGCGACTACGTTCTCTCACTCGAGTTTGCGGGAGCAAGCTTAAGGGGTGAGATTCACCCCTACGCGGATGTATCCTTGCAACCCCTGCGGCAACGACGAGACAAAGAGGAACGAACGAGGGAATAGAAGAGGGATCGACAAAGAGAGAGACGGAGATGAGGAGGGAAAAATCCTCTCCATCGTGCGAGAGAAAGAACTCTCATCCCAGGGTAATTCTGGTTTTTCAAAATCGGCACGTCATAACGGCATGTTGGCAAAAGAGGGATCGTTAAGCGGGATTGACATCATCGTAACGGGGAAGCATCGAACACTGAGTGTACGGCTTTAGTAGATGAGGAAAGATTATATAATGTATTACATGAATAAAATACGAAAACCATAGTATATCAGTTATACTATTTCTGACTATAACATCAATTTTTTGCAGTTTAATTAATTTGATACGCTATTTTGATATCAATAAATCTAAGGTATAAATTTATTATATTCTTTTTCTAAACTTTACCAGCCAAGAGTAGTTTACTCTTAGCATCGTCAGCAGCACTAGCAATAAGTAAAGTGACTAGCCATCGTAATATCTGATCCTTCCTTCCAGAAACGCTGAGCGAAAATTGCGCAATCTAAATACCTTATCGCGGAATAACCAAAGCACCCAGTAAAATTTATTACGTGACGCTACGGCGCACGTGCGTGTAATGTAAAATGCGACTGGCGCCACTGGAGATCTTAAAACATCTTAATCTATATTACGCCCATATTTTTCCGTAGAATAAGATTAATGTTATCCCGAGGTATGTGCCCTTTGCTTCGCCTTATTCTCTTCGTTATATTTATTCAAGCAAGCACTAGTTATGTTCGTTCGCTTGGATTATCATACACACAGTCGATATAACTCGCGCTTCTCTCTTTCTCTCTTTTCCTCCCACACGCGATTTAAATACGCGACAAGTCGCAATCAGCGACGCATTAAAATGAGCTGCAGTTGGTCTCGTTGACCCGCGTATCTCGCCAAGGATCGAAGTGCGTGTGCATTTTCGAGATCTACTTTTCGTGTCTCCCTGGTCACGGAATCGAATGTTTTGCGATGACTATTAACTCCAGTATCACGCAGCTGATACGCGGCATGCGTGTTGCGAGTTCTCGCACAAGGCTCATTTAAAAATTTAGTCTCATAAGTCTGACGGAAATTATACTATCGATATCAGCGATCACTGTAGTTGCAAACGTTACTCAATTAGTCCAAGTTGTTTCAGCATTGTCGTTTGACACGAGTAGAACACTACAGGAAAAAGGAACTGAAATATCATCATTCTTTTTACATGAATATATGGAATATATTGATAAAAAGGAAAATGGAAAAGAATAATGATACGAGGAGAAACAACATTCAAATTTCTTCCCTGATTTGATCACTAATTAATTATCTTCTTCATTAAACGACGGTTTTTGTACTAAATAATAATTAATACGATGCTGTGACTTTGAAGAAAAAGTACAGGTGTTTTGCTCTCATTATAACTTTTTGTGCAAAACCACTCGGAATTACGTGAGCTCTTTTAATTAAAGCAATTGTTATAATGAAATGCCGTAAAGATGTCGTAATAATTGCTCGACTGTAAGCAATTGCAACGCAACAGAGCGGTGCTCCAAATCGTCGAGCCAATGAGCCGACGAATATTTCTCGCGTATTATTTTCATCGATATGCTTCCCCTTTCTAATTCGAAGGGTGGTACAGATTGGGCTCTTTAGAACCGTCCCTATATGAACCGGTCTGAAAACTTCATCGTGGCTTTCTCGGTGCTTGAGGGACGCCGAGTGATTCTTTGTAGCTGCAGGGTCGTCCCCGCGGTTATGCTGCAAAATCCAGAGTTTTCCCCATTAAAGGGACCCTTCCCTTCTTCTCACAGTCGAGCTTTCTCCCTGCTGTTTTCTCCCTCGAAGTGACTCGACGTTGTTCACAGGCACGTTCGCAGGCACTTGCATATTCACGAATAAGCATGTTGGTGATGCTTCTTTCACCATAGAGTAAACTTCGGCATTCTTGCAAAAAATTTCACATTCCATGTTTCAGTAACCGTTTGTAAACTTGTAATTTTATGCGATCATAAATATTATGCGAGCTAAAGCGATATGAATTTATAATACGCTAAAAACGATATGAAATAAATTTATAATAGAATGAATTATACATTTTCATGTACAGAACTAATAATAAACTAATAATGTAATTAATGATCACATTATACATTATGAATATTTATAAAATTATCTTGCTATGTAGCTATAAATTAAAATAGTATTCCCGGTTTTAATATTTTATTTATCACGTATATATAATATAGCTCCAAAGAACTACAAACTTTCAGAAATAAAATTCTACTATTGGAAAATAAATATTATATATATGTATATGTGTGTGTGTGTGTGTGTGTGTGTGTGTGTGTGTGTGTGTGTGTGTGTGTGTGTGTGTGTGTGTGTGTGTGTGTGTGTGTGTGTGTGTGTAGTGTGTGTGTGTGTGTGTGTGTGTG
>NW_012130917.1:0-3694 GCF_000143395.1 Atta cephalotes | reverse complement strand
GAGAGAGAGAGAGAAGAGACTCAAGGCAGAGATATACACAGAGATCGAATACTTTTGGGACAGATCTTGTATGTTCGATATGATCGATCGTGATTGAGTTTCGTAACGCGATTCCTTATTTCGTGACAAGATGGTCTATCAGACATACCACTATCACGACTGATATAGAAATTCACACCGATGAACGCGATGCGATACGATGTCGCTTCTTCGGTGTGAGCTACACCATCCCAAGGGATGATGCGGCGCGGGATAATTTGCAGTCTCTCTCTCCCTCTCTCCTTCCTTCCTTCTCATTCCTTATTTGAGGTTATCTGTAAACTCTCATTAACGATTTTTTGTTCTTTCTTTATTTTCTATTAAAAATTCTGTAAATGGCGAAATGCGTGGAAAGATAGAAATTGAACAATGAAAAAATAGGTACTGCAAAGAAATTATTGAATAAAAACTTGTTAAATTTAAGAGAAAACACATACTATGTAAAAGGCTTTAATATGAAATATGTTATATATGAGTAAAAATTAACAATAAGAATTAATAATTTTATTATAATAAAATAATTTTCTATAAAATTATATTATAATATAATTATATTATATTATAGTAAAATTATATTATAGTGTATATAAGGAACAAAGACGTCAACGACTTATTGAAAGGCCAATCAATATTTTTCTAATAACTTTTTAGTAAGTTAAAAATACATGGATCAATATCTATATTTGTATTACCTTATTACGTATCACCTTATTTGTATTACGTATCACATTAGCAGCTCGCTTTCAAATACAATGGCATTCTAACGATTCGTGTTTCGGAGTACCGATATATTCGCAGAAATAAAATGAATCAGCCAAATAACTAATATTTCCTTTAAAAATAGCTCGTACGGTTCCATCTCAAAGATCTGTAGAAATCGATAGAAGAGAGATAGGGAGAGAAAAAATGCATTGGCGTAACTGTGAAGAGAAAGACAGAAAGGTGGGAAACGGGGGAAACCGAAAGAACGGCAGAAGGATGAGTGTGTGGAAGGAAAGAGGGTAAAAGTGGAAGAAGAGCGCATAGCTCGACGACGTTACATTATGTCAGGCATTTCCTGGAAGATAGTCTCGGGAGCGAGAACCGCGAAGATGTCGGTAAGAGGTGAGGGTGAGGGCGTGAGAGACGCGCGGAGATGGCCAAATAAATACCTGACTAAATCGTCCGGAAAACTCATTCCATCCCTCGGGCGTCTCTTACGGGGCATACCTTCAGCCACAGCACCATCGACGAACGAACGATGCGCCCGAACGTCCGTGCCTCGACGCCTCGTTCTATTCCGCGATTTTCCTCGTGCGATTTTGCGACTGGATCGAGATATAGGATGCAGGAAATCACGCCGCGAAAAACGGTGAGAGACGAACGTTGAAAATTCTGGAACGTTATCGGAATCTGCCGAAAATTCTCCTTAGCATCATTCGTTTGTCTCATGATATTAACGTTTCTTGCCGGATTTTAATTTTATTGATATTGCATACGTTACGTCTTACTTAAACGGAGACGAATAATTCAAAGACAGATATTTTTTTTTCTCTCATAAAGTTCCTTAACTTCAAAAATGACTCAACTCAAATCAAATGATATAATTTTCAAGTTGTTATCATGAATGAATTAAGTAAAGATTAATTACTCTATCAATCAGCCAACCAAAATAAACTAATTTACATATTACATATTAAATTGCTTATCAAAAAGTCCGAAAAATTAATTCAGCGCGCAATTAAAATAAATATACATATACATATATGTAATATATAAATGTAGTATACAAATTCACATCGAATTATTTAAGCACTTAAGATCTAGCTCATTAAAAAGACATTTATTCCGTACTAGTTAGTAGTGTAATCACGATTTACGGTCTTAAGAAAATTTCTAAGAAGATCAAATCCTTCATCCGCCAAATAACACTTGCGTCATTCAAAGAGATCATACTATTTTCTACAAGAGAGATTCATTTTGAATTGTTTCATTTTTGATAAAAAGAAGTCTCTTACAGAGAATTTAGAGTTAAAACAATTTCGTTGGTGAAACTTTGCAAAAAAAGTGATTTATTTTATTTTGAATTTAATTACGTTAATTTTGACGAATTATTCTATTATAATTTTATAAGATATCAAAATCGTTTGCTAAAAGATAGTAAGGGTGTTTTGTAAAAATTAGATTTTGTAAAATGAAAATGACAAAAGTGTCATTTAATTATATTTCTAATAGTATGTTCTTTTTAGAAATAAGGAAACGATAAGATCATATGGAATATTTCTTTAACAATTAATTGTTTTCTCCATGTATCTATTAAATAAGAAATAGTTTTTTTCTTTAGAAAAGAGAAAATTCTCTACGTTTTCTTTGTGATTAATCAAAAAATATCATTTGGATTACTTTTTTGTCATTAGTTTTTTATCATGCAACCATTAAAGGAAAAATGTCTCTTATTTAAGAGAAAAATGTTTTCTTGTTTGCTTTTCAGGATTTCCCGAAGGCATCATTATATGTAACATACATGTCAGCAGACATTGTCGATAACAACGCGTTATTTGCATGGCGACGGCCAAATAAAATAATTCTGTAAATTAAAATATAAAACATAAAAAATGTTGTGTTTCTAAAGAGAGAAAAAGTATAATCATTGTGTTACAAAGATTAACAACAATCTTTCTTGTTTAATATAGTTCAATATAGTTGATACTATAACATTATTGAATTTTAATAATAGCCACAATAATATCATAATAATGTGGTGTTAATTTAGATCCCAATCTCATTGGACATTTATCAACAATAAACGGTTATGGGGACGGGATTCGTCAAAGTTATTTGTGCAAATTTTCAACACGAGCAACATGATACCAGTTCTCTCCCTCCCCTCCCCTTCTCCCCTCTCTCACTCAATTCGAAATCGTATCCGGTAATAGAAATTCAGCACTGCGACTGTGTTATACACCGTAATCGATTTCAGGAAAGCAATTTGGGTTAAGTCGTGCCGTCGAAACAGATGCGGCAAAGTGTCGCCCCCGCAAATGGCAGGTCGGTGAGGGTGTACAATAATTATTAAGTAAAACGGATTGATTAATCTCGTCAAATCGCCTTGAAAACTCATTTCACTCTTGGGTTACGTCACATTTTGCTTTTCAATCGTCCCCGGTAATTATGCTGGCGTGATTTCCGTCTAGATTCATATAAAAGAGTTATCGGAACTGCACCGAGCGTAGTCATAGATATAACGAGGCAATAAGAAACGTTACAGAATATATACATATCAATCAGTTATCAATATTCGCTGTATTATGTGAATAGCGCAATTTTAATATAATTGATAATTATATAATTGATAATTTAAAAAAAAAGAAGTTTTGATATACTCAATATTATACACCAAGCACAAAATAAATTATAAAAAGTAAATGAAATTTCCCATATTTTTAAATTATATTGTGCACATTTTCTGTGTGCGTCTATTCACACACGTGATGCATGTACGCACACACGCATACACGCTCCCCCTCCCCTCCTCACCACCCACCCATCCACACACACACACACACACACACACACACACACACACACACACACACACACACACACAGAATGCGCTCGCTACGTTACATATCACTACTTTATTTTTTATATAATACTATTACTATTTTAATTTTGA
>NW_012130916.1:0-3710 GCF_000143395.1 Atta cephalotes | reverse complement strand
GTACATCTAATATATATATATATATATATATATATAATTTCCTAATTATTATATCAATATATAGTGTCAAAATGAAAATTTAAGTTAAACAAAGCGTTTTTAACTTAAGACTAAATACTCTTATATCAAATTATTTTATTTTTTTAATTTTCTTAAATTACTATTTTACCAGCCTCAAAACATTACCGAGTAATTTACTGTAATTTACCGGGTAAGTTATTGTCAAATTGGGTCATTTTCATCTCTATTCCCTGATAAAAAAAATTAATAGAAAACGATTGAGAATGATAGGATTTTTATCAATTTGTATCGTTTTCTATAAGTTTACATCATTTTCTATCGCAAGCATAATGATTGATCGGATATGAATTCTATCTTATTTTATCGGATTCTATAAGATTTGTACAAGATTTCTATAAGATCTGATTCAAATTAGTGAATTCACGAATCAGATTCCATATTCAGAATGATAGGATTTTTTTATCGTTCTCCTTGTGAAAATTTTTCTCATAATTTTTATACAAATAAATTGGAACTTTTCAGAAATACTCAGAAATATTCGGAAAATTTACGTCTTCAATCAAGTTTGAAGAAATGTAAAAAAAATGACTTATATATAATTATTGAGTCGTCCGGAAAGTTCGTGCTGCAAAAGATTTAAATTTAATAAATGTATATTAAAATTTAAATCTTCTGCATTTCAATTTTCTTTCAAAATCGACACGAACTTTCCGGACAACCCAATATATATGAAATTATGCATAATTGTGTATAAACAATTTTTTTTAACATTTTTCCAAACTTGTTTTTCTCTAAAACAAACAATGCAAAAATTGTCCCTTTAATTATTTTTTATACTTTCACTACTATATTTCTATTACATTATTACATCTATTAAAAAATAATTACAAAAAAAGAAGGATATATGAATATGTACGGACATATTTCACATATATGATTATACGTGTTATGAATATTTATGTATATTTATACATATTAATGTATTAAAAAATTTTTTTTTATTAGGATACTTCTATATATTACTACTAGATATTATATAATTATATTATATTATATATACGTCTATACAGGATGTCCCGAAAATTTTTGCTAATCACTTTTGTATAGATAGAGCGGACTAAACTGAGTCGAAGGACTTTTCGACTTAGTTTAGTTCGCTCTATCTACACAAAAGCGATTGGCAAAAACTTTCGGGACATCCTGTATATATGATATATTATAAGACATTCTGTATATCTGGAGATGCGGTAGTGTCTCAGTGTTAAAAACAAGCATAGCAATATTATACGTAATATCCAGAATGGATTGAAATGAATTAAAATGGATTCAGATTTTCAGAAATATTGAATATTAAAATGAATGCTTTTCAATCCTGAATGCATTTTTATTCATTTATAGGAATTGCATGGAGCATATCTCTATGCCTTTCAATCTAAAAATAATATTAGCTTTTTCTGTGCATTGTGAATATTGTTAAATTCAAAATTATGAATAGGAAATACAATTTTCCAAACCATTACATCCAATTGAATCTAATTAAATCTAATTGAATCTAATTAAATCCAAAAAAAATATTCGCTTTAAAATACGCATTCGGATAGAAAAAAATGTTAATCCATTCTTGTTTGCTGAGTACATAAAAAAATAATATACAAACATCAATGAAAATTATTAAAAACAAAACTATAAAACCTATTCTACAATGTGCTTTTTGTTTTCTCTTTCTTGCTTTTTACTTTTTTTTACATCTTGTTTTTTGTTTCTTATCTGCTTTTTCTTTTATGTCGCCCGAAATAGAAGTTAACGAATTTTGAAAAAAACAAGAAATACGAAGCAAGAAACACAATTGTCGATAAAACTTGCAAAGGGGAAAAAAGCAAGAGATAAAAAGCAAGAAACAGGAAACAAAAAGCACATTGTAGAATAGGCTTAAGGCAAGATAAAACATATATAATTGTGAGATATAAAATTTTACCTGGGTCCAATTTCAATAACGTGGTTTTCAGTATTACTGAATGTACTATCACATCGCAAACATTCTCCTTCTGAGAGAGGTGATAAGATCCATTTTAATATTTGAACTTCATCTTCCTCCAGCGATTCTGTTTCCACATAATAACACAATTCGGTCTCAAGATTGATCACTGAAGCTTCGATTTGCAATATCTTATGTAGTTTATTTTTCAATTGGCCTATCTTTAGACCAGGCGTCTTGAAAAATTTCAAGATCATTTTCGGTGGTCTGTAAAAAAGATGATGGACTAACGAACCATATAACAGACACGCAGAAACTATTTAAGATTATGAATATCTAATACGCTTTAATACGTATCTACTTGTTTGATGATAAGTATAGACGATATAGATCACTACAAAGCTGAAATTTTTATTTTAATCTTGTTTTTCATTATGTATATGGATTGCGAAAGATTGATATAACCTTTGTTACGTCAATTTAACGTAATAAAAATTACATGATAAAACCAGTTATTGATTGATAAAACGAATCAACATAATAAAATTGATTTGCTCAATTTAATTCAATATTCAATTTAATATTTTTGTAATATAATACTTATTTTAAATAATCATTTTAATATTTCAAAAAGAATGCATTTGTAAGAAAAAATTTTAAACAAAAAATATCTAATTTTAAAAGAGACAGTTTGTTAATATGCTTTTATTCCTTATAGATAAGGATATAAAAAGTCACTTTTATTTTTTTTAATGCATAATTATATGCTTTAGTTACATGAATCAGTTTATCATATTTTATATTATATTTTATATATATAAAATAAAATCAACATGAAATATGAATATGAATGATATGTTTTAAAATCCTCTAATATAATACAGTCACAAAAATATCTCTATAAAACATTTATTTCGTAATATAATTGAAATTTATAATCACTAATTAATACTGTTATATTCTTTAAAATTTAATTTAAATCTTTAAAGTAATTGTTAATGCAAATATATTTTTAATGTAAATATTTTTAAATATTGTTGTTAGTGTATATTTTCAAAGGAATTTTAACTAATAATATTATTTAAAAGCAAAATAAGCACTTGATAAAAATTGTATTAATAATGTTAAATATTATATATCTACAAGAAATGAAATATGAATCTTCTAAGAATATGAGACTTAAAGGTTTATTCTGATAAAACAATTAACATAATAAAATTAGTTTGTTTAATTTTTTTTCAATTTAATATTTTTGTAATATAACTTATTTTAAATAATCATTTTAATATTTTAATATTTTAAATAATCATTTCAAATAACTCTAAAATCTTTAAAAATCAGAGAAATACTTAAATATTTTATGCCATGGAAAGTCATTAATAAGTTTGATTATCGTTTCAAGTCGTTATACGCAATCAATATCGTAACTACTTCATCGATGTCGAAACTTGAAAACATAATAATAAGGTCAGTCCATAGCAAGATTATTTAAATTCAACTTTAGAGATTATTTGAAATACTTGTGAAGTAATCTTTAATTAATAAAAATCTTATTTTAGACCATATATATAAGAAAGCAATCAATACGAATTAGAAATTAAATGTCTATAATGAAGCTGGATCTTAAATAATTTAATTTGAATTATATACACACATATATATATATATATATATATATATATATATAATAATAGTATATGTACTAATTAAATTT
>NW_012130915.1:0-3708 GCF_000143395.1 Atta cephalotes | reverse complement strand
TAATTATCAAACTCATTTGCATAACAATAATTTTAAAAATAAAAAAAATCGTGCAGTCTTGACTCAAAGAAATACATCGTCAGCGTTATTGCATTCATTATAAGTTATTAAAGCTTTCAGAGAATCTACATACATTTCTTAGACATTGATTTGACAATTGAATCTATGTGCGTGCAACGTACCCATGCAAAACACTGAAAATCTGCCATAAGAAATTAATAATACAGCTTTAACTCCGTGATGAATTACGGCAAGGTATTCGGAACGATCATGTGATTTTCTCCAGATTTCTCTCGAACTATCCAATATCTTGATATCTCAATACATATCCGATTGTTACGATGATCGTTCCGAATTATTCCGAACATCGTGATTATGCACGGTATCATCGGCCCAATCGGCTGGCATCAGATATCAATGACACATAACATGCGAAGGGAAACAAAGGGGAATTGGCGAACATACCATTTAAGCAACGCAGTGAGAAATCACACCGCTTCGATTTGCTTTCACAAACAAGGATCGCCAACATTCATCAGAGTTTCTGCGACCTAGCGAATCGTATACGCGGAAAATTCGCGGCGAGTAGGAATTGTCACTCTGAAGACACGATGCGTCGTCGTCGTCGCGTCATGACATTTCACGTGTAAATGTTCACAGTTTATTTAGAACGGCTTACAATTATACGAGACGATCGCGAAAAGTCACGTGAAGACACGATGACGCGTGAGCCCTAAGAGCGCCAGACACAGATGACGGCAGTGATAAAGGCAAAACTACCAACAGTGTCAAATCAGTAAAAGCCAAAACCAGAAGTGCCAGAACTGGAAAAACCTGAGAGAGGTCATGTCGACGTTTCTCGTGATACCATCCATGGTCGAAATGATAGAACACTAGCGCCAATACATTAATTTTTGTTATCGGTACTACGTGGCTACATCCATTTTCTAACACTGGTCTAGTTTCCACCGAGGATTTAAGCCGGATCAGAATGTAAGAATCAACCAACTAGGGATTAGTTGATTCTGTATCTTCAAACAAGATGAAAATTACAAAAGTGAGCAAATTTACTAGGTATTAACCAATGAAATTATCAATATTCTAATAAATTCGCTCACTTTTATAATTTTCACCTTGTTTCAAGATACAGAATCGATCCCCTTCAATCGAGTATTCCCATGTTACAATCGAATGATAGAGGAATGCTCGATTATAGTTGGTTGTTTCTTACGTTCTGATCCGGATTAAACTCTCGGTGGAAACTAGGCTACTGTTAATGAAATCATAAGGTCTGTTCTTTTTAGCTAAAGTTATTGCATTTCCTTTTTTCTCCATGTTGGAGAGAAAAGAGAAAAAATGAACCGTGCAAGAAGTTCATCTAAAAAGAACAGATCTATAAAGCCGGTTCTACATTAGTTGCAAGTTGATTTCAAAATGCAAGCTTCAGATTGGCTGTCGCAACAAACTTGCAACTAATATAGAATCCGCTTTACACTTACGCAAGTTAAGCTGGTTCTACATTAGTCGCAAAAAGCTTGCATTTTGAAATCAATATTTCATAATGACTGTCGCAACAATGTGACTTGCAACTAATATAGAACTGACTTAATCAATTAGAAGCGATCCGTTGTTGTGATTTCGTGTTTTACTGATTGGTTGCGCGATACACGAGACGCGGCAAATATGCCTCATGGGACTCCATCCTCATGCCTATTGCACACTGGATGCGATAAGCAACGAGTGATATCCAATGAGAGCTTTGCTTTGCGTTGTCACGTGAGAAAAAGCAAAGCTCTTATTGGATATTGCTCGTATCAGTAGGCATTACGCTGCATGTGAAAGCAGTCTGAGTCTTTTTTGTATATCAAACCTTGTAAAGTGTAATGTTTTGTGGTCCTCTTTCACATTTTTATATGGATTAGACAAGGAAGGATTAACTTTTAGACTAAGGAACAATTAACTTTGATTATCCAAGCTCTCTTCAATTATTCCTGCACCCACGGGATCTCATTGGCTGCGTTCGAAATTTCGGAAACCACTTAGGTTGCGTGCGCGTTCCAAAATTCAACTTTGTCAACTCGAATATCATTTTATTCTTGTAAATCAGCGAATGTTGAATAATATAATATAATATTATATTATTATATATTATATATATAATTATATATTATAATATTATTAATACATACACATACCAGGTGTAAGCTTAAATCCGCTGTTTGCTCATAGGTGGCATTAGCGTACAAAGCTATCCTGGGCACACAACACACTTTTTTTTATGTGTTCGACATTTGTCAACATTAACCAGTTCATCATCAGTAATTTCATACAACAACATACATTTTTTTCTTTCTTTAATCATGTCTAGTTTTTTACTAAAAAAAATGCGGGAAGCTTTGCTTTTCAATTTGCTGTTTCAATTTGAAGAAATCGGCTGCCGAATCACATCGCATGCTTGTGGAGGCCTATGGCAATGTTTTATCGGAAACAACGTGCAGAGATTGATTTTTTTGACCTGAGTGACAAGAAGCGTGAAAATCGGCCCAGGAAGGTTGAGGACTGTCAATTGCAGGCTCTTTTGGACGACCCAATCGCAAAAAATGCTTGCCGAGCAATTGGGTGTTTCTCAAGCAGCTATTTCCATGCGGCTACATGCCATGGGGAAGGTTCAAAAGATCGGAAAATGGGTGCCGCATGAACTGAACGATAGGTAGATGGAGCGACGTCAAAACACATGCCAAATTCTGCTTGCCAGACAAAAAAGAAAGTCGTTCCTGCATCGGATTGTGACAGGCGATGAAAAGTGGATCTATTTTCAGAATCCTAAACGTAAGAAATCTTGGGTTGATCCCGCCCAATCATCAACATCTTCCTCAAGACCAAATCGCTTCGGACGGAAGACGATGCTGTGCGTTTAGTGGGATCAGGAGGGTGTCATCTACTACGAGCTGTTAAAATCTGGTGAAACTGTTAATGCTCACCGCTATTACCAACAACTGATCAAATTGCACCGTGCTCTGCGTGAAAAAAGGCCGCATTATCGGAAAAGACATGACAAGTTGATTTTCCTCCACAACACACCATCACACACATCAACAATGGTCTAAAAAACTTGGAGACACTCAACTGGGAACTGCTATCCCATCCCGCTTACTCACCTGATACCTTCTGACTATCACCTGTTTTCGTCGATGGGCCACGCGCTCGCTGAGTGGCACTTCGATTCTTACGAAGACGTCCGAAAATGGCTTAATGAGTGGTTTGCCTCGAAAGATGAAGAATTTTTTTGGCGTGATATACACAAATTGCTAAGAAAGAAGGAAAAAATATATAGTTAATCGTTATAGCTAACGAGGGCAAGTACTTTGAATAAATTTGTTTTTGCTTCCTAGGAAAAAAAAATGTGTTTTTCTGACTAAAAAACAGCGGATTTAAGCTTATACACCTGGTATATATATAGTTTATTTAATATAGTTTATTTAATACATTTATTGTATACATTTAGATTTAAAATATGGTCTTTTTTTACAACAAAAAGATCAAATGTATGTTATGTTTGTTCTGATGTAAGTATTGAATATATTATAGTGTTTACAATATGTTACTGGCATATTTAATAAAATGTTACAATATCATTTTATCTTATCAATATTTATTTGTATTATATATATATATATATATATATATATATACAGAGTGTATAGGAAA
>NW_012130914.1:0-3711 GCF_000143395.1 Atta cephalotes | reverse complement strand
GAGAGAGAGAGAGAGTTTGTGGCTGCAAGCAGTTATGCGTATACCAATTTTGTCATACTCATTTTTAATTATCAAAAATTGTTACGGTTTCCGTTGTCGATGACATTCCATTTGCAGAAATGAATCAGGTGCACGATGACGCAAGCAATAGTCATTATCTTAAGATGACTCTTCCGTATACTTTTCGTATGATATAATTGCAATTATTTTTTTTCTGTTCTATTTCAAGATTGAATAATAACCACACGACGTATCACTATGCCCAAAGTTATCTATTTCTTTAATCGTTATTCAGTTCGCTTTCGCATTTATTTTATACAAATCATGTATCAATATTATCATTGTAATAATTAGTCATATTGTAAACAATTATTATAATATAATTTAGATCTATTACCTATCTTTTATACAACATTATATTAGGTGTAGTAAAAAGAAATCCATTATTTTTGCATGTCATCTAATGGAAAAATAATGGATTTCTTTTTATTACACCTAATATAATAAAAAAACGACCTGAAAATTTTTTTTTCTGTTTATACCTTATTATATTATTATAGGGTATACGATGAATAATACCTCAATATGAATAATATCTCTTTATGAATTTAGAAATAACAAAAAATAAAAAATCACAGATACATATTTCTGAATACTTTTATTGTAAAGAAGATCTAAAAAATTCTTTTACAAAAAATGACCAAATTTTCACATAAGTACCTTTGTGGCACAAAAAATATCGGACAAATATTCCATTTTTTCCGTTAAGTGCATTAAAGTATGTTATTCTTTGTTCAATGGTGGTTGTAAATAAAATATTTCGTGTTCGATATCTTAGTGTACTTCTATACTTCCAGAGAAGAAAAAATGCAAAAGAATGAGATGGTCAGGGGATGGGTCTCACTTGATTCAACGATCTGGAAAAACTTATGGAAGTTTAATAATTTTTTGTAAAAAATTTTTTTGTTTTTTACAATAAAAATCTCCAGAAATATGCATGTGTTCTTTTTATTTCTGATTATTTTAAAATATTGATTTATCGTGTATATCCTATAAAAATTCACTTTAAAATTAGTTACAAAAAAATTTAATGTCCAACATTAGAAATTTATCACAAATTTTTGACAAGTTAGGCAATTTCACAAATTACCTAAAAAAATCCATAGATACACAAAAGAATATATAAAGAAAGATATATAAAAGAATAATTTATTGAGTTTCGGACAATTTGCGTATCTAATTGATATATAGGTATACGTGAATCTCACTGGAATGTACTTATTAAAAATTAGAGACAAACCTTAACGTAATCTGTATTATTAAACGGTAAATTTTATAATTCCGAAATAAATATTTTCCATTCCTATCTTTTGTTCTATTAAAACGAGATAATATTACAAATCTGTCGTAATGATCCCTTTTTCCAACTAGTCAGTGTATACGGATGAATCATCATCCCCCTACGGTTAAGCTATTGCCGCTACAAAATGGCGATGCAAGGCATTAGCAACGATGGCCGACGATGACGACAAGATCTCGTGGACATGTTTCCCTCACCGTCCCTCGCTATCTCTTGTCGTCGCTTCATCGCATTTATCAGTGAGCAAACAAACGAACTCCCTCTGCGACCTTTTTCTCCCCGGACCATACTGTGTATAATTCATCCAATCCGGCTGGACGGAATTATGAACGTACGGTCTCGTTGAGTTTTACCATCATATTTATCGAAATCTATATAACTAACGAACGGTTGCGTAAAGAATATTTACCGAACTATAAAAACAGAAAATATCAAAAATATCAAAAATATTATTCTGGGAAAACAATGTTTTAAGTTTGTGGTATTTTATGTAAACTATTAGTAATGGGAAGATTTTTAATTTCGTTATTGAAAGAATAAATTCGTTCATTTTTAGATACACCTTTGTCACATTTAAAGATAGATAAATGTAATATCGGCAGAAAAGAAAAGTCAAAACTGAACTGAATTGCAGGTGTAAATAAAATGTAGAAAATCTTATACCAGATTTTTGCTCGAAAGACGAGAAGCATGATCGATTCTTGCGGCAATAACAGCATGTGAGAATAGCCGCAGAGAATCTCGCAATCGACTGACCAATGAGACGCGAGGGTCCGCCCAATCGGTCGCTCCCGCTGGTGTTGGTGTCCATCTAAATTGTTCTCCATACAGCTTTCCTCTCTTTCTTTCTCATTCCATCTCTTTCCTTCTCTCTCTTTCTCATACATACATACATATATACATACACATTTTCTGCTCACCGCTCGTTGACGAATGCAATGACAAGAATGCATTGCCTCGTCTGAAGTCAAGCAGTAGAAAACTTACCGACGTAGCTACAATTCCACCTCTTTCCTTCCGTCTCTTTGTGGGACACCAAGGCGAATCATCTCTCTTGCCATCGTCAGTTGCAAAGCGCTTCCCGTCGGTGAAGCGTCTCTCTCTCTCTCTCTCTCTCTCTCTCTCTTTCTTCCGAACATTCTCATCATTGATCCCGCAAATATTTCCGAGTGTACTGTCTGTTTAGTGCTATCTATTCAAGTGTATCAGTCTCAGAGACCACAGTGTATTTGTCAGTGCGTCGGAGTTGCAGATTGCGACAACAGAAAAAAAATCCGACATAAAGATCAAATGCGACATACAGCGAATGAGGTACTAAGGAGTGATTACTTTGACACAACTCACAAATGAAATCCGGAAGATATAGAAAAATATAGAGTATTGAATGATTCAATACTCTATATTTTCAATGTCATAATTAAAGAAATTAAAAATTTTTAAGATTTTTTAAAATAAAACTACGCACGATATATATTTGCATCATTAAATTAGACATTGACGTTAACAAATATATTAACAATGCTGGGAGTTATTCAAAACATTATTTAAAAGTTTATTCGTTATAAAATAAATTTACGAGAGACTCCGTTTACTGAGATTGAAATCTAAAATAATTTTTCGATTAATTACGAAAATACATCTCTTAATAAATCATTAGGTATTTTCATGACATCTTTAATCTTTAAAATAATGAGGACACGGTTCCACATGCCACTGTATTTTCTTCAACATTCAATGTTTTATTAAAGATTGAAGAGAAATGTTTATTAATTTCAATTATAATAAAAATGAAATTGTCATCGCATGATAAACAATTTCTCCAATTATTTTATTTAAATTTGTTATAATAAACTTTTTTTATTCAATTCACTGCTATCATCATCATCATCGTCGCATTACGATTCGATTTAACGTTCGCGACATCGAAGTACAGATTACGAGATCATCGCCGACGAGATATAGCGGAAGTTGCGGAGGTCTTTGCCAAAGAAAGAGAGCCATCGCGTGCTCTCGCCGGAAGTCGAAACTTGACATTGCTGAACGGAAGTATGACGCAGGACAAACAGTGCCTCTCGCATTTTTTCCCGAGACGGACGAGGTGTGTCCCCGGTCCTTTCCCTCTCCTCCACCCTCTTCACTAAACTTGTTGACCCATGTATTCTTACCTGAGTTGAAACAATTCCGTGTCGCGTGCCTCGAGGATTCCCCTGAAAGAATGACTAATAGGATTCGCAGGACCGTTAGCCTTCATCCTATTGATTGATTATCTTTTGACGAACAGATTATTATTTGATTTAGTAAAAATTTATTTAGAGATATAATCAATCAATGTTAATTTTCTCTCTCTCTCT
>NW_012130913.1:0-3713 GCF_000143395.1 Atta cephalotes | reverse complement strand
CACACACACACACACACACACACACACACACACACACACACACACACACACACACACACACACACACACAAAAACACAAACACATACTGCAGTAAAAGTACATAAGAAGAATTATATAAAGAATGTAATTTGATATTTCATAAAAGGCGTATATAAAATTGATGTAACATGCAGCTTTTATACTAAATTGAAGAATGAAATTGCAACCATGATGATTTACGAGTGTATAGTTTATTTGCTCCGTTGCGCATAAAGATCCCTCAAGTCTTTTCCTCGCGGCGAGCGCATCCAGGAAGTTATTAGAACGCGTTCGACGTATCCCGATCGAAGCTAATTTTCGCGCGTTAATTCCAACGTGTGGGAATGCTCGTAGAAAAGCGTTCAACCTGTCGAACGTGCGGAGAAGGAAGGCATGTTCCCACGCGCGCGCTCTCGTACATACTTTACGAAGCCTGTATCTTAGACGGTGCCGTTCCGCATCGGGTATGCGCGATCGGTGCAATAATCGGTATCGAAAAAAAAGACGCTCGTTCTACGGAGCAGACTAGCGCGCAGCGGGGGGGTTGCAAGGCGCGCGCGGTCCGGGATGCGGCCCCGGACGTGAGGCGCGAGCTGCCCGCGATGACGGGGCCCGACCCCTACTAGCTCGTTCGTTGTACGAGTTGTACCTGTTTCCACGAGGCCAACTCGCGTGCGCACCTTCTCAACGCCGTTCGCTGAATAATGCAGATTCATCCGGAGAGATGATTGCATCGCGATATCGCACCACGATATTCTTTTTCGCCGATCCCGAAGCGGAGAGCCGACGGAGAGGGGAAGGGGCGGATAGAGAACGATCACGCGAACAGTGCCTCGCACCTCGAGATGTTGCCCACGGTGGATGCCTCGTTTGCGCCTCGTTCGCGGATTGTCGAACGTTTCGCATCACTATCGGTCTTCGTTAACCTTTCGGCGAGACTTCACTTACGAGGTCCGGGAAATTTGTCTTGGCCGCGACTCGCCAGCTGATTGAGTTGCATCCTCGATTTAGAACGGTAAAAGTAAATAATAGAAGAAATGGATGCTTCTTAACAATAATAATGTACATTATGGTTCTAGTAATTGTTCACAAATAAAATACATTCGGGTGTATATTTTAAAATTGTTTACAAAAAATAAATAATTCCTTATCAGAATTCAATTAATATAAATGAAGGTATAATTAACATAATTAACATGGAATTTCTATATATACATGTATATAAATAAATTCCATGTCAATTATGTCAATTACATTTTCATTTATTATATACTTTTGTATATCTTTATATTTATTTTATGTATAGTTTCTTTTATACAAAGATAGAATCTGAATAACTGAGAATTCTTGAGAGTGACTTCTAGAGAGTCAAAGATAAATTAAATTTATACACTAAAAAATGTCTTGAGAAACAATATTCCAGATTCTTTTTATGATTTAAAAGAGACCATACGCGCGCGCGCGCACACACACACACACACACACACGCACACACACACACATACACACACACACATATTGCAAGAAAATATATATAAAAAGAATTGTATATAAGAACGTAATTACTTTGATTTCGTAAAAGACATATATGAAATTAACGTAACATGCAGCTTTTACTGAATTCCTTCGATGTGGAGAATGAAATTGCAATCGCGGTGATTTACGAGTATGTAATTTATTTATCCTACGGCGATATAATCAAAGCAACGAAAGAATACACTGTTTCAGAGCCTTCTCGACGAGTTGCTGCAAAATACAGACATTAGCGGATGGCTCTTCTTACGTCCGTTCGGTCATTCATCATTGATAATCTCGCTGCATGGAAACTACCCTGCTTTATTAAGAAGTACTGTACTTTTTTTCAAATCAAAATTAAAAAAAAATATTAATATTATAAATCAATCATTTAAAGAATTATATAACAAAAATATAAACTTATAAAATACTAAATAAAGAAGAACTATTAAAATAAAAATTTTAATTGTTATAGGAAGTATATTAACATTAAAAATACTAAAGGATTATGCACTAATTATATTAAAATTGATACTTAAAAATTATAAGATAAAATGATCTATTTCGTAAACAATTCGAATAGCATATCTCTCCCCAATAATGATATTCTAATGATATATTCTTTCAATCCGCTCTCTATATTTCCAGTCTCAAAATCAAGACTTTCATTATATTAGGCACCCCATGATTATCTCAGCGCAATACGACGCGAAATATTAGCGAAGATAAGCGAGCATTGGTTTGCAACATTAAGCGAAGTGAAGGTGAGAGGCGAGAGAGGGAAGAGCCAGCCGGGTTACCGGTTACCTCAACTGACCTCCCCTCGTAAGAGTATACGCGCCGGTGACTCGCGTCTTCTTTCCCGAGCTCGTTCGCGCTCGCGCTCGCTTGCGATGACCTTTGCGCGTCGCGGAAAACCGCCGCGCCGATGCTCTCCGCGCGAGCGAGCGAGCGAGCGGCACGAATCGAACGAACGCGCGCGACTAGTCGATTTCGTAAGTCCCCATCGCGCACGCGGCGACGGAAGAGTCGTCGGGGGTGAGACGTCGAGGACGAGGAATGGATGATGATGATAATGATGAAGAGGAGAAGAAGGCCGACGGAGCAGCCGGGTCTCCGAGGAGTTCCCCTTCGCCAGCTTTCCTCCCCCTCAACCTCCTCTCCCTCGGTCTTCTCGTGACCTCTCGGGTCGTTTCAGATCGACTCGGAGGGATGCGAGCGCCGTTTCCGCGGGGTGCGTTTTCGAGAGTTAAAGGCGATAATATTTGCGGCGACGACGACGGGTTTGTTTTATATGCGCGCGGAGAAAAGGGCGGCCACGTTCCAGAGTGACCTTTTCTTCTTGATATCATTACTGGATATTTTTATCGTGCGGGACGCTACTTGCACTTGCCTCTAAATGATGTGATCAATAAGAATCTGCGTCGCACTATCCGCGCGCGACGCGGATTTTTTACCTAATCGGAGAACGCGAGCGCGGTCCGGAGTGCCGCGGCGCAACATGATGTCTAGTCGTTGGCGTACTTGTCATTGCGATTTTAGCTTCAACGAAGGAGATAATGGCTCCTAACTGGAATTGCAAGAAATGATAAGCGGAAGGTTATATAAATGATACAATTTCAGGAATGTCTTGTTTGTTTTATCCTGCCACGCAGTCTAATTTTCAAACCTTTAATGGAAAAACAGAGTAATATCTGTACTAGCTGTGGAAATATTAGTATTCTTACTTTATTATTATTGATTGTTACGATGTCGCAAGATATCATATTGATAAAAAAATTCAGAATGCGTGTTACTCTAATACACATTTATTTGATGTTACAATATTTTTTTGGAGAAAACAAAAAATATAGAAAGAATATAGAAAGCGAAGTAATTTTCTTCTTGAATAAAAAAGTATTAATATTGTTATGAATCTAATCTACGTACAAAAATATTGGAGTAACAGGATAAATCTAAAATTGTTTCTCAATTTTGATATTTATTGTATTATGCAGTAACTATTTAATATATTATATTCTAATGAAGAAATTCATTGCGTTAGATATTTATTTGATTTGTAATATTTCTAGATCTGTTTTCATTCATCATTGAGATTTTATACTGATGACGTTTTATAAGAATTTGAGAAATATATATATATATATATATATATATATATATATATATAATAAACAAC
>NW_012130912.1:0-3716 GCF_000143395.1 Atta cephalotes | reverse complement strand
TGTAAATTTTGACATTTTTTTAATAATATATTTATAATTCAAAAGTAACATTTATAATACTTTAAACTTTATTAATACAATATTTATTTTTAAATTGTTTATTGAACATACTCAATAATTGACCGTCTCTCTTATATTCTCTATTTAGTATTACTTATTATTCTCTACTAGTATAAGATGTTTAATGCATACGACAACACTCCATTTAAACAATACAAGGTATGCCACATGTGTTCGACGGAAACTAGTTAGTGGCGAATTGGATGTGACGAAAGAGGTAACGCAAAATGGTTGCGGCAAAACGGAAGTGACGAAGGGACTGCATTGACTCAAATGTTATTTCTAGATAATACGTATCTTGAGAAAGTGCCTTTGTGTTACCGTTATATGATAGTGCATATATATATTTAAATTATTTCTCTATTCTTTGCTTTATTATGTCATTTATCAATTGTTTCACAAAGATATAATAACAAATTTTACTAGTGAATGAATAATAATAAACGTAAAATTATCTGAAAAATGATGAAAATGATATAAGCTTTAATAATTTTTTCTATCAACTTCTGTTCTTTTATCTTTTTCATCTAACAATATCTGTTCTTTTTCATTTACCAATATCTTAGTTTTTTATATTCAGAATATGCTATTCTATCTTTGAATTATTTTTATATTTCCATTCTCTCTTTGTTTTGTTCTTTTTAATTTATCATTTTTATCATTAATCAATCATTTTTTCTTTCGTGAATAAACATCGAATTGTTAATAATAAAACTTTGTATCGATCAGAATTCGTTCATATGCATTACATATGATTGGTAATCCATTAGCATTAAAAAAAATTAATTTGCGAAATTCATCTCTTATCTGTAATTAAAAATCCATTATTTTTATGTAATTATTCGATTTATATTTAATCATATTGAATATCAAACTGTCAATATAGCTGGTAATATCAGTTTAGTGAGTTCAACATCGATTTGGGATTCTGTGCTGACACTAATTATACTCACAATACGTGATAGGATTAACGAATCAGCCAATTACCAATCAACGTAAAATATTATTTAATAGATATATTCGGATAACAGCCTTTTCAAATCGAATATATTATTCTCTTATTTTTTATCTTCATTTTCTGATTACATTTGCATTTCTTTTTTGAATGTTTTACTTTTTATGTTTTATTTTTTAATCTTTCTTCTATCAATCACTTTATTTAATGCACGTTGAATTGTTAAAGTCCTCAATTGTCAATACAAAATCTATTGATTCAAATTTGCACACCCAAGGCAAATGAGAATTCGTATTATAAAAAAGCTATAGCAATTCTCATGAGTTATCTTGATTACGTTTCTTTTAAAATATGGTAATAATTTTGTATTTAAAAATATATGTATGAATTTGCTTATTTTTAAAAATTGTTTTTTACAATATAATATATTTATATTTTTCTCATATAATAAAATATGACAATCATTTAATATACGTAATATATGTAATATATATAGTCTTCTTTAGATTCTCAAATGTTTAAAAATAATTAATATATACAAAATTGAGAGAATCGTATTCTAAACAAAATATCTAAATAAAAAAATCTCTATTACTGTCTCTCGTTATTATTCTTACCTCTTATCCTTAAGTATCTACAAACATTTTAATATCCAATCATGCTGTCAGAGTTTCTTTAACAGAAAATTATCTTTCAAGATATTAACTAAAGAAATTTTAAAAGACAAGAGAAATCTGCATAAAAATCTAATAACAAGTAATACTTTACATTTATTCTTTGTGTGAAACGGTCGACGTGATGATAATTTTGAATTCTTGATCGTTCTTCACAATAGCCTTTTCTAGATTTTGATGGGAACAACGCAATTAGAGTTTGAAATACGGAAATACGTAGAGACATTGCATTCTATGACTTTTCTATTACTAAATAAATATTCACACTTATACATCCGTGAAATATATTCTCTTTTAATACAAAAGATTCACATACCTACGTCATATATGAGAGTTTATGTATTTCAGCGTGAAATCCGCGGAATTTTTACGCTTTGCATTACACTTTATCGCTGGACAGAATAACCAGGTTATCCTTATATTTAATCTAAAAGTTACCTTCTTTGAGATTTCAATCAATCATGAATGTGAACGCAGCGTGGGACGTTTTGACAAAAAGAATGATATACCGTCAAGCGTCAAATGCAACGTTTGGTTGCCACATGTTGGTGCAGATCAGCATACAAAAATTGTGCAGATGGAAACTGCAAAATCCCCGCAGGCTTTCGTTCCGATAGAAGTTTTGACTGCTCGGTTCTCACCGTGAGATTATGATTGTAGAAAATGGTTTTAAAATATAGTAGTATATATCATTCTAATTTTTATGATAAAAGCGCGCGACTTTAATTTAATTCTTTAATTAAATTTATGCCTACATTTATTTTTAATCGTAATATTTTTATAGTCATACATACATTGTTATATTATTTAATATTTAAAAAAAATCATAATTTCTTTAATTTAGTATTATAATATTATAATATATTATAATATTTAATAAAATTATAACATTAAAAAAAATGTTTAAAAGGATTTGTGTGGATTTTTATAAACTTATTGTATCGTAAGTTGCTTTATGCAACAAATGTTAATTAAAATTTTATCCGTAAAAATTATACGGCAAAACAATCTTTTTGTTGAAAAATTTTTCAAGAGAGCATCGCGATTGTATTAATTTAAAAGAAAGTGATAGATGTATCATTAAAAACATCAAATAACGTATTAAAACAATGTTTATAATTAAAATATTATTCAATTAAATCGAAAATTTTACAAAACGATTTTTATTATTAAAAATACATTCTTGAATATCTCAAGTTCGACAACGGAATAAATATATGTAGACAACGTCAATAAAGGGTATCCTATATGCAGTATCTGTACATACATATATATTTTATAAATCCTGCTACAATATGAAAGAACAGAAACGTGCGAAGACGGTAATTCTGTAAGACAATTATTACGTACTTTTTGTTAATTTTTCGTATTGCTTCGAAATCAAGCGACGCGGTAGCGACGCGACGCCAAGTGTATAAAAATATAAAACAGACCACTTGACCGTTTGATGTGTGAACGTTGCGTATGTATTCGTGCTGTTGCCAAATTCGCGACGCTATCACTTTATCTTGAGATTTGACATCAACAAACTTCAAATTAAAATTGCTCAGAAACTAAAATCGCAATTAAAAATCTAAGAACACTTTTATTATATGTGTAATATCATCTTTTGATTGCAACCAGTCCAAATAAAATTAGTGCAGCCAATAGATCGAGATCTGGAGATCGCATCCTGAAAAAGAATTCTTCAGCTTTTCAAATTTTTTTAATCGTGTGATTTTTAAACGTGTGACACATACATATAAAGCGTTTCATTAAGCTGCTCACAATGCCTTCATAAAATTTTAATTTTAATATAAAATTAAAATAATATTAACAACAAAAGTGAACCTTAATGCGAACAATTTATGTACACGAGACAAATGAACAGAAGAGAGCGAGAGAGAGAGAGAGAGAGAGAGAGAGAGAGAGAGAGAGAGAGAGACGACGAAAGGAAGTACGTAGTAAGGAAAAGTAAAGTAAATAAAGTAAAAGAAGGAAGGAAAGGTAAGGGAACGAAAGAAAAGAAAAGTAAAAAGGAACAAGAA
>NW_012130911.1:0-3711 GCF_000143395.1 Atta cephalotes | reverse complement strand
ATTTCTCTAACATTTTTTTTTTTTTTATTGAAAAAGAAGAAATACTGTATATAATATGATCTAAAGACTATCCTTTTTTATAGCTTTATTATATCGATATAAATATTTAAAAATATTTTAAATTAATTATCCAAAAATGTTTCCTTTTTTAAATTTGACTTCTAGTTTTCAATTTAGACTCAGCAAAAAATTAGAAAAAAATCACAAAACTTATATATCATGCTGAATACGAATGATCTCATTCTTTATCTAGATATACATATTTTTCTTACAATACATTTTCTATTTTAATTAAATTACATAATAATATTAATCAAAATAATCAAATTTACTTTATGAGTTGTATTATTATTTACTTATTAGAGGGATGCCTAAAAGAGTTTAATGAAAATTTGAAAGTGTTAAATTATTTTTCGATAGCTATGAGAAAGGCGTGATTGAAATTCTAAATTCTGTGGCATTTGAAATGGTTGTAAATTTGTTCAGGCCTTTAATTTTATGGCCTGTGTGAATCTGTCATATAAAGTGGTGGCGTTTGCATCAGTAATACATTGGCCATCGCACGAGACGGTATTGTGAGATTTTATTGCCTCGTAAACCAACCAACCGGTAGTCAGCGCATTAGGAAATAACTCTGAATGTAGTCCTGTTCGTCACTGATGTTGCGATTCCGTAAAAGTATGCTACACCTAAGTTGATACTTAGCAACGGCTCTTTCGCATGACAATGAATTACTAGAGAATAACGGTATACCTACAATTGCGACATTATCCGTTATCGCGCACTTGTAATTTTATAATTTCCAAAAGAAAAATAATTAAAAAACTTTTTAGACACGTAACTTGCGAAACGCAAGTCATCTGTTTCAAAGTTCTTGCACGACATATCCCTCTCTTTCTCGTTTTTTTATTCTACTTTAGTCGAAGTGCATATTAGGACTTATGAAACTACAAAAGAAATGCTGTCTATTCGCGATTAGCTTTAAGAAAGTTCGTAGAATTTGACGAGCGAACTTTTCGCGTATTCAACAGGTCCGCCTTTTTGAATTTTCATAAAACCGGGAATTGTTCGCCATATCTAAAGAAAGTGACATCGCTACGGTGGACTACTACCTCGACCGCAGCTCCGCCAACTCCGTTTTCAACTAACCGGCGTAATGACGCTCACAGATCTCCGATTACATAGAGAAGAAAGAGGATAGTATACACGTACGTGAGGATCGCATGAAGGATAAATGAGGAGTGGATAACGAAGGTACAAGAGTACGAGAACGAAGTAAGTGCCCCCAACCTCTGTAACATAGCGCTTGGGATGAAGGGAGCGCCGTGAGTGATGTTCTGTCGGTCCAACGCTCGTACGTAGGCTGTTTCAAAAATGCGTACACGTACAAAGTTCCGAAATTAATTCATTATAATAAAGCATCACAAAACAAATGATATTTATTTATTATTATTTTTTTTATAAAGAATACCTAAATGAAGTGAAACATTTCAACTTTGAGACATTTGATTCTTTGTTTAGCTTTAAACGTTTATCATTTAAATTTAAATTATTAAATTTCAATTATCATTGTTTCAATATTTGACATTAGAATTTTCATTTCTATAGTTAGAATATTGCCATTGATGTTAACGATTGTGAAACATTATGTGTATATGATGTAGTATATATATATATGTGTGTGTGTGTGTGTGTGTGTGTGTGTGTGTGTGTGTGTGTGTGTGTGTGCGTGCGCGCGCGCGTGTGTGTGTGTGCGTGTGTGCGTGCATGCGTGCGTGTGTGTGTACAGAGTGAGGAAAAAGTATGGAAAAAATCTCAAAAAACATAAGTTTTACAGAAAAATGTTTCAAATAAAAATTGTAGGATTTAATGGATGATCCGGCCAACTAAGGCAAGGTCGGAGGATGATCCAACCAACTAAGACAAGGTCGGAGGATGATCCAGCCAGCTAAGGCAAGGTCGAAGGATGATCTAAGAGCTTAGATCATCCTTAGTTGGCCGAATTATATTCACTCTCAATTGCTTTCACGGTTATTTACTCTTAGTTGTTTTCACGGCTGCTCACTCTCAGTTGTTTTCACGGCTGCTTACTCTCAGTTGTTTTCACGGCTGCTCACTCTCAATTGTTTTCACGACTGCTCATTTTCAGTTGTTTTCACGGTACTCATTATTAATTGTTTTTAAAATGCTGCACCTTACTGAACGTGAACGAACGTGATCTCTTTTGATGATGACAGGGGAGACAGACTAAGGTCATATAATGATGTTAAGGTCATATAATGATAAGCAGTTCTTCAATACAACATTTCGGAATGAGTATCTCGAAATCTACGGTTCACAAAGCTATCAGATGTTTTGAAGAAATTGGTGTTAAAAATCATCCAAAAACAGGGAGATCAGCAACAGCAACAAATCCTGAAAAATCATTGGATGTTTTGCAATCTTTTGTTTGGAAAATCCACATATTTCCACTCGCAGAACAGCTCAAGAACATCAAATAGATCAGAAGTCGGTGTAAAATATTAAAACAGAATAAGTTCCATATAAAATTCATCTAGTGCAAGAGCTAAATGAAGATGATTTTGATCGATGTTTAGAGTTTTGTGAATTAATAATGGAAAAAAATAGATGCAGAACCTGATTTTGTTTACATTATTTTTTTAGACGAAGTAATGTTTCAACTTAACGTCAATCGACATAATTGTAGATTTTGATCGGATATAAATCCTCATTGGATACTGGAATTTCATACTCAATATCAGCAGAAAGTAAACATTTGGGCAGACATCTTAATACTTTGATAGGTCCACATTCTTTATTGAAGGAAATTTAAATGCTGCAATATACGAGGATATATTGAGAAACAAATAGTTCCTGCTATAAAGGGCCATAGTTGATGAAAAGAGAATTTAGTTCCAATAGGTGCTGTGTTACATTATGGAAGAAATGTCCATTACTATTTAAACGAAGTCTTCGTTGAACGATAGAGAGGAGAACTCCAATTGAGTGGACACCTCGATCGCCAGATCTCTCACCTCTCGATTATTTTCTATGAGACTATCTGAAAAGTAAAGTTTATACGACAAAATTACAAAACATGATTTACGTCGATTCCTTGAAGCTGCGTTCATTCCCAAGGATTATATCAGGAACGCTGTTTCAAGATTTTACAATCGGCTAGCACACTGTCAAACAGTGAATGGTAAACATTTTGAATTTATTATAAATTTGTATTATAAATTTGAAGATAGATCATCTTCTTTGCCTTAGTTGGCTGGATCATCCTCCGACCTTGCCTTAGTTGGCTGGATCATCCTTCGACCTTGTCTTCGGGTGTCTATTACTTCTTATTGTAAAATACTCAATAACTTTGAAACGATTGATCCAAAATGAATAAAATTATAGTGCTTTGAAAAGATATTAAAAAAGACTAAGAATATGCAATAAAAAAATAGGATATTTTATTTTAAAAATTCAAGATGACTTTGATTTCAACTGACTTGGCACCTCAACGAGCCAGCCAGGGTGATGAGACTATTGAATAGATCTTTTTAAATCCTACAACTTTCATTTGAAACATTTTTTCTATGAAACTTATATATTTTTTGAGATTTTTCAGGATTTCCATACTTTTCCTTAGCCTGTATACACACACACACACACACACACACACACACACACACACACACACACACACACACACACACACAC
>NW_012130910.1:0-3721 GCF_000143395.1 Atta cephalotes | reverse complement strand
GCACAAAAAAAACGGATCGAACTAATTTTGTATGCCCAATAAATATTTGTTCAATAAAAAAAATAATTGTTCAAATCAAATTAATATTTCTTATATCAAATAAATATATCTTTATATTTAATAAATATTTAGTTGACAGTATTCAACTAAATATTTATTAAAATTAAGATTATATTTTTTTTCAGCGCATTCATCTAATTATGTAACGAAACAATTGTTTTCTTAATTTTTGAATAATGTTTTTTACTGCGCCGGAAAAAATTTTTTGTACATCTGAAGAGGGCCTAAATATAAGGTCGAAACATAATAATTAATTGTACTGAAAAAATAAAAAGAAAAAAATTACTGAGAAAAAAAAGCAATTTAAGTATACGGATACTAGTTATATTATAGCTACGAATTGTTATACTCGCTTAAATTGCTCGCTATAAGTTTATTTGATCATGATGTCTGAAAGCCACACGAACGTTAAATCGATATTAATTGCATTTTCAGTATGCCAGTATTGCAGGGCGCGCTTAAAGTGCAAATGGGATTAGAATTCATTGGAACAATGGTTATGGCGTAATTTTAGAATCGTTTAATTCCAGCTATTCAAAATATTCGAACCTCGCGAAATCAAGCTCATAAACGCGCGAAAGCTTGATCATTTCATTACAATAGTAATCGCGAGGAATTGTGCAATTTTAAAGGCCCGCTATATCAAACCAGATTGACGAACTGTCTGTCATCTCGAGCATCTCTATCATATTTTTTTTTTTTTCATTGATGCGAATCTGCATTTAATCGGGTCTTCCGGCACGAGAATGAATTCACGCGCATTGTGCCAGCTGTCACCGCTCTGTCTGCGAATTACGCAGCTTACGTCGCGAATAACAGCGCGTTGTACACGCTCGAAATTTACCCAACGACCGAATCCGTCTAAAATTCCCAGGAAAAATGCGCAGCAATATCACATAGGTGCCGATCGATCGAATCGTATTCTCTTCTGTTTCAAAGCGGCAAATGATATATCCGGAATTTGCGCATCGATGTTCGCCGATGTGTTGATTCTCCCTAACGAAAGCAGCGAGTTTTATCATTTTACAATTATAATTCTACAAAATATCCGATGTTACCCAATTTATTGGATTAGCCAGAAGTCTTCTCATTTTTCATCTGTACAAGTGATTCTCAATACTCGATTTAGATATCCTTAGGCTCTTCTGCGATATCTCGAGTGGTCTAATCATCATCCTTAATTTGATCATCAACCACTGTATACTTGACCTATCAGAACATGGCTTGTCCTCAACGGAGAAATTCTCACCACGGAACTTTGCAAACTAAAACTGGCACATGCGATCATTCACACTATCTTCACCGTACACCGCATATATCTTTTTTAGGTCTGCACAACGTTTTTTATCTTTATGATAGCAATATAGTATAACGTAGCGAAAATGTGTCTTTTGCTCTTCCATTTTTAATTCTTTATAACAAGCTTTATTCTTGATGTTTTTTTGTTACATGGTGATGTATAAACTTTTAGGTTATAAATACATTTGGTATAAAAAAAAAAAAATGTTCACACCTAAAACGTTTATGTCACTTATTAACAAAAACGAGAAAACTTTTTGGTCCAATATAAAATAGAGAATTAATTGTGTACGAGTTTTATTATCGAAATCTGTCTTCGCTGTAATACTAATATTTATGTTTTTCAAAGCTCGTCAATAAAAATTAATAAATCTTTATCAATTTATTGATAGATATTACCTGTTGTTTCTACAGGCGTTTACATGTTATAAGTATATAATAATATAATAATAAACACCCCGTCATGAAGAAAATACGATATTATAATATACAAGAGGACTCGTTGATTAAAATGCGCCGAGCTCTTTTGTAATAAGAGCTAAATGCACTAGCGTATAATTATCTTATTAGTTTAATTCAATTATCTTCGACAATTACCGTAATGCGTTTTAAATAATTGGATTAATCATAAAATTAGAATTACCTTCCATCAGTCATATAAATTCAGAATACATAAAAGCAGTTATATGTATTTTACATTCACATTTTATATGATTCCATTACGAGATTGCATTCTAAAATTCCGACATTTAACGGATCGTATCGAAATTACAGTCTCGTTGAAATACCAATTTCATCGCTATACAACTGTGATGCATAACAGATTTACAAAGCAGCGATTTTCCGAAATTCCGATTTCGTGCCAAATTCTCATTACGAAAACGATCTTTATTCCAACGTGTCGATGTAACTGACTAAAGTAGCACGGAATTCGTAACGCGGACGACATAATTTGAGTAATTAAGTTGACGTCATTGATAAATTAGAGGAATAATGAGAGCGTGGGACTCGAATCGTGGAAAATGCTTTCTGGCTACTGCGCGAATTTCTCGTAGTGTGCTTTAATATTCGCGAAATGTAAAGAGAAGAAATTTTATTTGGAGGAAAAAAATCATTTCCTCGGAATTGCTATCCAACATCTGAAATAAATTTACATTTATTAATTCACGAATTTTTCTATTAGCACTCCATTGCCTTGACAATCTCCTTCGACTTCCATTTGTGTCTAAACGATGTAATCAAGAAGGAAGATATACAAGGTATATATAAGGAAACTTCATGTATACAATACAAGCAATATTTCGGCGTGTAGTGAAACGCAATATCTTGTGAGCACAATGAGCTCGACTGAATACAAATGCTCAATAATCAAACGCTGACCGTGATATTTGTGTATTCCTTGCGTTGCATCGCTATCGCGCATTTTAACAATTCAATGTCGCATTCGGCGAGTTACGCGAACGGAGGGAAAGAAATTATTTACGTTACATGACCTCGGCGCAGTGAACCGTCGCGTTGGGATACTCGCGATAAATCGTATCAATTACCATATGCAAATGCAAGACAAAGCACCATTTAATAAGAGCGCCTCGTGAGTCATGCATGTAACGATCGTGGGCGATCGAATGACGTTTCGTCTCGCGACGGTTTGAGATTGTATCTTAATTAATTTGATAAAAATTTACAGGTTTTGAAATGCTTATCAGCATCAAATTATTAAGATCTTTCTAAAATGCTAAAATGCTTTCTAAAATAATCAATATTAAGTTGCTTCAATTTAATTTGTAGTATTATTCTAGTATTATTATTCTAGTTCTGCTAGGATTGCGTTTCAAGAGTGAAAAATTAAATTCACACCGAATTATTTAAGCACTAAAGATCGAACTTGACTGTTCAGGGCTTTTATTTCTTAGTGTATTCACATTTGTTGTGTATTCATATTATCTCAAAATATAGTTGATTTTAATATTGTTTAATTAACATAAATAAAAATTTATCAAAAATGTTAACTCTTTTTACAAAAAAAGGGTTAACATATCAAATCACAAGAAAGCAATTTTTGACACATTAAATCTCAATTATTTCAAAAATCTGACATGCTAGTGAAATTTGGCTTGCAACATTGTGTTTTTATCATTCAAAAATCTATAAGAAACATTTTATATCGTTCAGAGTATAAATAAAACACTTTGTGTAAACTACTATATTTAATTTCAAGGAAAAATCGAGAAAGAGAGAGAGAGAGAGAGAGAGAGAGAGAAGAAATTAGTTTTAAATTACTTACCTACAATAAAATTTAGTATAGAAATAAGTAATAATAAAGTAAAACTAATTTAGTTTTATTACAATAACTAACTTTAAA
>NW_012130909.1:0-3717 GCF_000143395.1 Atta cephalotes | reverse complement strand
GAGAGAGAGAGAGACAGACAGATATTCATTACATATATATTGAATATATCAAATTTATAATAATGAACAAAATATTGTATTTACCCCAGCGTAGTCATCGTTACGATGGTGTACCAGAAGGCGGAAGGTATCGAGGTAAAGTTGGTACCGTCGACGTTCTTTTCCGCGTAGAACATGACGGTAGCGAAGATAATGATGGCCATCGCGAGCGAGAACACGAGAAAACCCAACTCGGAAGCGCAGGACTTTAGAGTGTAACCCAGAATGCGTAATCCCTGCGAGTGGCGTGAAAATTTGAAGATACGGAACACGCGAAACACGCGTAGCGTCACGAATGCACCCGACACGTCATCATTGTCGGTGATTCCAAGTCCGATGTAATACGGCAGTATCGCGACCACATCAATTATCGACATCACGGAGCGCGCGAATTTGCATCGGCTGGGAGCGGCGAACAGCCTGAGCAGGTATTCGGCCGTGAAAATCATTACGCACGCTGTGTCCAGGCAGAAGAATACGATCTTGTAACGCTCGCCGCATGAAAGAGTGCCGGCACGGCCCGGACGATTGCCACACGGCACAGTCTCCACCACGTTCGCAAGCACGCTCACGGCGATAAAGAATCCAGTGACATAGTAGAATACCAACGCGGCAGTAGAAATGTGCGGATTCTGGAAGGCCCGCCACATCTTCTGCCGAATGTCGAGCAGCTGCTGGAGATTTTGGTCACCATTCTCGCTCAACTTATCGTCCATCAGCCGTTCGGCGTTCTCGCGTTTGCGATCTCTATAGTCCTCATAACAACAATCGCCAATCACATCCGGCAAGATACCGAAGAATGCAAGTTCCTCATCGTAGCTCGTCAGGCACTCGTGCTTCGGATAATGTAGCTTGCCAGTTCTATAATAATTGAGAATGTGCCGGAAGATGTCTGGATCCCGGTCGAAAAAGTACTCCTTGCTCTCCTCGTCGTAGAAGAATTCACGCTCATTCGAACCGAGTAGCGTGTCTGGATATTTCTCCAGGGTGTTGCGCCACGTCTCGAAGCGACGGCCGCTCACGTTGATCAGCAGCTTCTCGTCGTCGGCCTTGCGCCGATCTTTCGGGATCGGCGGCGGTGGCAGTGGGTGTGTGGCGATCGGTACCCAACCGATCGCCGCCGCACGGGCGAATGGCAGCCACGCTGCCACCGAGGCCATACTTGAAGGTGGAATCTTCCTTCAGGGTAGCGGGAGAGCCAGCGTTTACCGTACCCGAAGCGTCGGCAACTCTACTCCTGACACGTCAAATCGATTCTCACAAACCTTGGCGATCTAGGTACGTAACAAGTCTAACATCGATGATCCGCCCCGTATCAATCACTTACGGTAAATACTTGCTTTGATGATGGATAAGATCCTTGAATCATATAAAGCGTTTTTTTCCTTTTTTGCCAATTCGAATATTTACGAACTGAAATTTGTGGCACCGCTCGTCACTCAAACATTCGTAGCTATCTCGACGATTACCTCAGTTATCTTTCTTGCAATGAACTTGAAATGATCTTTTTTGCAACTCTCGAAAGATTTCTTTTACATAGAGATCCAATAAATCTTTTAAACTTAAAGACTTTTTTCTCCTTTAATTTATGTTTCCTCCACACAGCACGGAATACGCTGCTTCTTGTCACGGATCTTCTTAAATCAGTTCGAACTGACATTTGTTTGATTCATGCTTCTTCAACTCGTCGCACAATCGAATAGTAACGATTACTACTGGCCTAGATTTCTTTCAAAGAACGATCACATTGCTAATTTCTAGATTTAATTCAATTCTCGGCTTCTAACGTTCCTTTAAGATCTTAGTTTTTAAATCCAAGATCTACTTACTATATCTTTCTTACTATCCTTTCTATTTCCTTCTACTTCCGTCTACTTATCTCATTTATTTATCTACGAATTTATTTATTTTTCTATTCGTCTCACACAGTTGCGTATATTTAATCTTCTTAACAATCTTTCCTCTTGCGGGAAAACAAATTCGGTTTATGCAAAGATCTTTTATCGTCGCTCTTGCTCTTCAAAATGCAAATATCGAAACAGATTCTTATCGCGTCTCGTTGCATTCGTTATAAAATCACATTGGAGAAATGTAACTAACTAGCCAAATAACATTTGCCCCTCCAACATCGTGACGACGACGACGACGACGACGACGACGACGACGACGACGACGGCGACGACGACGACGGCGACGACGACGACGGCGACGACGACGACGGCGACGACGACAACAATGATGATGACGTCGGCGTCGACAGCCTAAGTTCGAGAACGATCTTAAAAATCGTCATTTCACATTCTCATTCCTCAAGGTTCTCTCTTTCTCTAGCTCGATCTCTTTAAAAAAATGTAACGAGCTTAACGAAGTGATGACCGGCACGCAGCAGAGCACGATCCGAGCGAAGATGCGCGCCGGGCCAACCAACCGCGTTCTGGCAACGTGCCTTCCACCATCATCGATAGTCACGCGATAGCTCTTCGTGGTACTCTTCAGAGTATCGCGCCGGAGATCTTCCACCTGTTTCGGCTCGGTTGGCCGCAAAAGCCTGAGCTTGAATCTCCGCCAGCAAACAGGACACTACATTCTCTAATTTTCGAGCTCTCCGTCGAGTCTATACACAGATATGAGTGCACTTCTCGGAGAGACGGCTATCAATGACATTGCTCGTTGACAAGACTCAATACGTGTTTCTATCGAGCCGAATCCAATCCTCACTACTAGTTCACATAACGAAACGAGTAACGAAACGTTATTTTTTTAATGATAATAAGAAAAAGTATTTTAAAGGCTAAAAATGATCACAATTAAGAAAATAAGTCTAGAAATTTATGCGAGAGAACATTAGAAATTCTGTAAAATTTTTCTTATATACTTCGTAGAGTAAGAGCTTTTTATATAAGATATCAAGTATCGAGATATAAAGCTTTCTTCAAAGTGCCATCTTGTAAATGCCAATTGGTTAAGGATGAGAAGAATTTCGTTTCTTGCTTCTATAAAGCCTTCACTATTATTCGAGCACACAATCATAAACTCGGTCACATCCGTAAAGTTGAGATTCAGGTAGATGAAGCTCCGCCGAAGCCGATTATAAAATAGAGGAGAAAACGCTTACGAGTAAACATCAAACAGTCAACGAAAGAAGAGTGTCCGCAGCTTTCCAGCGTACTTTTTGAAAGCTCCACCGTGCTTCACATCAGAACAAAAACAGATATTTGTCACTCGCTCGAGGGCCAAATACCGAACGAGTTTCGTTCATTGAACACTTCGACCAGCACACACGCAATCTTTCTTCAATTGAGTACGCTCCGCATTTCGCGCAGCGTCTATCTTCATATGGTCCCGGACTCTTTCCGCGTTGAGCTCTTCTGGCAATTGCCGCGGAGCACGAAATACGAAACTATCTTATCGACACGCGCAACTGCTTACGCAAGCATCGCGCGTTTTTCTCCCGCGACGCATCCGGACTATTAAGCTTAATCCGTTCCTTGCGACGCGCCGACCCGCTAACCCGGAAATTCCGGAAGCTCGCCAGTCGGTCGAAAACCTCCACGATGGAGTTCTTCTCGAGTAGGTAGCGCGTCTCCGCAAGCTCCGGCACTGAGACTCCCACGTCGATCTTCCCCCTCAGGCGTCCACCAGGACTATTCTCCGCAAGCTTGCGCGCACTATGTTCGG
>NW_012130908.1:0-3718 GCF_000143395.1 Atta cephalotes | reverse complement strand
ATATATATATATATATATTTTATATATATATATATATATATATTTTTTTTTCTCGGGTGAAGCTGGTCAGTAATACGTTAACAGTTAATATTGATTTCTAAACTAGCTTTCAAGCTTTGATTATGAATCCTGTAACATTAAATCTTCCCTCATGGAAATTACTTTTAAAATCGATATTTTCAGTCTGTTGATATTCAAACATAGCTGCCAAGAATTTCCTACGATCGAGTTTGTTGTGATAATCAAATTATTTTCTTTTTTTAATTTGAATTTTAGAATTATGAAACCAAAATGAAATTCAGGGATCTTGAAAACAAGATCTTCCATACTTATGGAAGATCTTATTTCATACTTTGTTAGAAATCTCCGGTCCTCAAAGAATTAAAAATATGTCATGTTACATATATCTTAAAATTGACATAACTTAAAAATTTGACCTGATAAAATATTTCTAGCTACAAATTTGAACTCAAAATTCATTTAAAAGAGTTCTTTTCTTTTCTTGTATTATAATAGAAATTATTGAAAATTTGTAAACTATAGCGTTATATTGAATTTAATAAGACATACGTTACAATTTTTGTCGAATTTATGTATTTATAAATTTTAAATTTATCAACATAATATAACAGGATTAAATATTAGGACAGATTTAAGAACCGTGACAAAATTGTACAGATCGTCTATCTTCGATCTCTTTAGTAATGACAGTAAAGTACCGGATAACTCCATTCCGTTATTGCCACTCGAATCCTGCAGCCTCATGAGTGATATTTTATCGAGATTCTACTTGAATCGTCCTAGCATTTTATTCCCATGATAATAGACATACGCTAGCAGACATCTGCCGTTAGCCTCAAAAGACCGATAAGCAATCTGGTGCTCGTAACTATACCGTGAATAACTCCGATCAATCCCGAACAGTGTTTCAACTTTAAATAAATGGTTAAATCATTAATATCTTGAAATAGATAGCATATTGTAATTATATTTCGGGTTTACGGGACATGAGATATTGTAATAGGTATTGATTTTAAAGTCGTTGTCTATATTCACGAGTAATAGTGAGACACGTTATCCGAAGATCATCGACAATTTCACAGTGATTTTTACTGTGATAAAGCGAAGATGGATGCTGCGCAGGCCAATTAGGAAAACTGGGACAGCGCTGTCATAAAACGGAACTCGTTAAGCAAAAATATTAAATTTTACTTGGAACGGACCCAACACTAGTATTTGAACGCGTATCGGTGCCCTCATAGTATCACCACGCCTACCTATTTCCATTTGCTCTAGGGCAATTCCACAACGAGTTCGACATATATATCGACCATATACAGTTTTCCGCTACAGGTGACAATAGTGCTACATGGAGAGAATTCTCGCATTTTATCACTTCGCTTTCTATATTTCGACAGAGGATACATCTTATTTGTCGCGATATTGTTTGTTAACAAAAACGATAAACTAACAATTTCATTTAGAACTTTATCTATCGGCTTGTTCCGCCAGCAATTTACACCGGATGACTGAATACAATATGAGATATATTTTAACACTATCCATATCACGATCCATTTTTAAGTAGTCGATCTCTGGAGACAATGAGATATTCGCAGAGAGTGCGCGATAACTGGATTCGTTACTCTATGCCACGCGAAACCTCGGAAAGCTCGGAAGCTTGCGATCTCGAGATCACTACGTGAAACTTGAGGAGTACATACAAACACACTCTCGTGAATGTGCATACAGAGGCAAACGTCCTCGTATATGCCCACATAAGTGTACGTTAGCGCTGAAATGTTGAGGCGCCACGCATGTCTGTAGTTGCCTCATACGTGCGCCGCGCATCAAACATTCATTTGGCTGGTAGCACGAAATGGAGTCTCGGCTTCAAGCACATCGAGTACTCGGTGCCGAGCATTTACCGATCCTTTCGCCAAGTATTTTGCACTCGCTCGGGATTCACGAGAATCCGGGCCGAGCACTCTGGCAGAGTCGATCGGCCGATCCTCGCTGAGTGGCTTCTATCGAATTCTTACTTGTAGCTCACGTTCTTTTCCCCCTTCCTTGTTCTATGTAGATGAACGGTGTTCATCTCCACCCTTCGGATATTTAGAAACGCTGCACTTTACCGCGCGACGTGTTAATGATGCCCCCTTATATATTTATAACAGAAAAGAATCAGAAAATATGTTTACTCCTCAAAATGAAACATAACGCCCGAAGTATTTAATATTTTATGGTAGCCTGTGATACAACTGCATGATCGTTGTGCGAAGTGTGTCTTAGTTAATAAATGTACACTATTCACAACACCATCCTCAGGAAATGACTTTTCAGAATTTGCTATGCAAATGTAAAAGAGCAGCGTCCAAGTATTAGAATAATTTATAATTTCGACCACTCCCTCAGAAGTTTCTTGAAACACTGCAGATACCAGCAGTAAGCTCCGAAGCGATGACACGAAGTTTACTTAAGTTTACTTAAGAAATATATAGCAATTCCAACGAATATTTCCATTAAATGATACTATTTACGCTGCATAAAAATACTATGTATTTTATTAAGTACGTCTCGTAGAATATTTTCTAAAGATGGCGTTAAATAAAAAACTAACTAAATAACTAAATTATTCTCTTATCTTATTTTACTCTTTTTATTTCTCTCTTTCTCTTAACTCTCCGTCTGCAATCATATTTTCATTCTCTCCGTTTGCAATCTAGGTCTATTTTATTCAGCTCAATTTTTTTACTGTTCAACATTATTTTTTCAATATCTCTGTTATATTATTAAATAAGCTTTTAACACAATAATAAATCTTTAATAATAAATCTTTTATTTAATAAAAATTGAAATTAAAGCAAAAATGAGGGTGAAATTGAAATTTTGCTTACACTAAAAAGAATCAGATTACAAACGAAGCGTTAAAAAGTTCTCAATCTATAATTAAAAAGATATATAAGAAATTGTTACTTAAAGCGTTTCAACTGGCTTTACACAAACGCGACATAAAAAAATCTATGTCATTAATTAATTTTAATCTAACGTTGATTTTATTTTCAATTGTTATCTCAAATGATATTATTTTAAAAATATCCTCGCGAGTATTTGCAAAATACAAGTTTACAAATCTGTAATATTCATATATAATATTATTTCATAGAAACGAAATGCGCTTGCGGCAAATCAGTCTTTCTACTAACAAAGGAACTGAACAAAACAGTACCGCTGATATTGATGCGATAAAAACATACTCAATATATTTAAAACAGGATCCACTTTGTTCATGCTCTTTTACTTTATATACATTTATCATAGGACATTTTCAAACATACCTGTCAGGCAAACTTAAAAATGTTTTAGTAAAAAAAATCAGTAAAAAAAATTAGCAACCAAAGCCAATATTAATCCAAATTTTAGTCATAAATACTTCGGAACCAAATGTGAAAAATAAAATAGCAAACAATTTGACTTATAATATGACTTATAATATTGACTTATAATAATAATTTATGCAATAAACCATATTTTTCTACATTTTAGATGTAATAACTTTAGATATAATAAAATAATTTTTATATATATAAATAAACAAATGAATTTAAATAAACTTTTGCATGCATTATATATATATATATATATATATTTTACACACACACACACACACACACACACACACACACACACACACACACACACACACACACACACACTA
>NW_012130907.1:0-3724 GCF_000143395.1 Atta cephalotes | reverse complement strand
GAGAGAGAGAGAGAAAGGAGAAAGAGAAGGGATAATCGGTAACGATAGAAAAAAGAGAGGGAGAAACTAATAGAAGAGAGCAAGAATGCTATTGCTGTCCTGATCTTATCGAACATATTGCGGGGGTGTATCGCTCGCTCGATAACGACATTCCGGTTCTCCGTTGCTTGCCAGTATGCTTGGAAGAAGAGGATAAACGCGCGGATAAACGAGATATTGATCGATGTCATCCTATATACCCGCAAAATAAGCAGTGGCAGATCAACCAATGGCATTCGATACTCTTGACCAAATCGATTTAATCCTCTTTGCGAATTAACGTTTATTTCGTATAATACATCAATTCCGCATTATTCTTTTTTTTTTTTCAGTTTCGCAACATAGCCGTAGAACGATTTATATGAAAATATTACGATTGCCGCTTATGTAGTATATAAAAATACATTTACTTCTGGAATTGGAGTGGAAAACTTCCGATATTTCGGGCTTCGATCCTATTAAGTCGTTGCATGGAATCGCGGTTTCTGTTAGATAATTCTCGTTTCACCAATGCACGATCGATTTATAGGCTTCATATGTATCTATAAGTACAAAACAAATATTTTTCAGATATACAAGTTTTTTAAATAAAAAATTTAAGAGTTATTATTTTCTCAGTTCTATTTTAGCGCGTTGTAAAGGGAAAAAAATCCTGGTTGCAAAAGTTTCGCTTGCGCAATTTACATTTTCATCAGAATTTTTGTCTCCCGCAACATTTTCTACCGTTTTTTTTTCTTTTATTTTCTTATTTTCTCTTTCGTTCCCTCTTTCTTAATGTATGTGTTCTACGGATTGCAAGTTCTAACTTCTAATTATATAAGGAGAGATTAGTGTTGGTTCGCCTAGGTGACTTCAAGCTCAAGAGAAACTTCTGTGCCGGACAGAAGTCGAGTCTCTCTTCCGACGTGTTAAATAATATCTTGCGACTTAACAAAGAAAGCAACGCGTTGAATGAAAGACGATCCAAAGCTCTTGAGAAAAGAAATTAAATCTTTCTTGCAGAGATGGAAATGTCCTCCCACTCCTGTTCACCGGTTTCTAATGAGAAACGCATTTGCCTTCGTATACCTTCAATGTCTTTAATCACAGCAGTGTCCATTCGTTAATTTCAATTAGCAAAACACTTTGTGATACAGGATATCCGCATTATGTTTTAACGATAGATTCGGCATTAAATTTTTACAAAGATAATGAAATTTAATGTAACACAATAGAATACGTGTTGTCTTTGAGTAATATCTACTTCGATTTAGTGAAGAAATCAGTCATGCAATAATAGTGCAATAGTTTGTATATATTACTTCTTGTAAATTATTACTTCTTGTAAACGTATAATTATTCTAATTTAAATAAAACTTCGTATAACATGTAATCAATTTTTTTATGTTCAAGAGAATGCTTGTGACCTTGGCCTTAAAAATTCATGTGAAATACGATATAAAATTATTAATTATTCATAAAATTCTGATGAAGTTTTTCAAATGCTTTATTAAAAAATTCCTGCAAAAAATTCCTGCTTTCAAATTGAATGACTGTTTCATCTCTCCTATTACGCAGGCAAGATTTTAAAAAGAGCAATTTATCTTTATGGCTCACATACTCACTTCAGGTTATACTTTTTTTGGGATAAGGCCGTATTACCATGAATATACGGAATAATGAAGCGACAGCGTATACCGAGTAAGTAGATGGATCCTTTCGAGTAATTGTCCCGGGGGGACAATATAAAGCGCACGCAAGTGTACGTAAGTTTCGGTCTTTATCGCGTTTTATCGCGCAGCCGAGTGTGCGAGTCAACGAGGAGAAATGACCTTAGGGAATGGATCCTCTAAAAGACACATGTCAGTGGAAGGCATATAATGGACGAGGGAAACGTCGTCGACAGTTTGACGTCATTCCAGTCTGTCGTTCTACGCAAAAGTGACATTTCTCAGACAAGTTTCTTCGGAGATTCGCTCTTTGCGTCGAACTTTGTAAAATCGAGCAAGTTTTATTGAGAAATATATTACAGTTACTGCTATATAAAATTTATGATATCAAATTGTAAAATATTTTTATAATACTGATCGCGATTGAATTTATAATCGCGAAAAGCTGAAATGCACATTCGACATTTAACAGTTACAGAAATAAAAATAAGAGAGAAAAAAGTGTGTTAAAAAAAGAGACGCTTCTTAGGTATTATACATCGTTATATTAAAAGGCCTGGGGAGCGTTTCGCCGCTTATGAATTTTACGCTCCCGTTGTTATGCGATTACCGTAAAAAGGGCTGATCGCCGAGACGCGGTAGGAAAACTGCGCCTTTTTCGGGCTCGTGCCGTTCCACAGCTTCGTATCGAGCTCTTTGGAGAAGCCAATTACGCAAAACACGCGATGGGATATGGCTAGATGGAAAAAAGTCTGGCGGCGATTACTGTACCATAGCGCTACTTCCTGATCGAGTCGTCGCCACTGGTGCGGTCCACTCTTGCTTCTTACGTTGCTAAATAAGCGCTTTTTGCCGCGAGCGCGTTTCCTCTTCCCCTCCATAAATTGTCAACCGGTTTAAGGTAAAGTAAGACTGTGATATTTTCATATTAATCGTTTAAAGAGAGGAGGAAGGTGGATGATTTAAAAAATCTTTGGTTTAAAATTATTAACTTGAACGGATTATACTATATTATAAAACTGTAATATCTGAAATTACAAAATTATTTCAAAATTATTTTAAAAATTAGGAAAAATTGTGATTTGAGTTATAATTTTGGCAAAAACTTGGACGGAAAAGATTGTTTCTCACGATTTACGGATATAACAGCTTTTCTCGGTCTGGATACGTCAAATGGCACAAGAATTGCAGCCCATTGTAAATGCCACTTTCGTACACAGCGCGAATGAGTCGCGGGCAATTAACAGGAATTTATAGGCAGTAAAACTGTTTTGATCAAGATCGGATAGAGAATGGTTAATGAATAGATCGTTCTCATGCGACACATAGAAATAGATCCTAAAAAAACTATAAAAAAGAAACGGAATATAGGTAGCAAAGAGATAATTAATGTTCTTGTTAATATTTATTTGTATAACTGTCCTATAAATATTAATTCCATATAATTATCTCATAAATAGTTATAACAATTATAGATTATAAATAATTTAAATTTAATACTCCATCTGTTCTCATTCTACAAATCACTACAGTACTAATCATTCTATGATTCCAGTTAAACTTTATTATTTTTTGTGATGTCATTTTATTAATCGTGGAGTAATTATTTCCATTATTATACGTATTATCACAACCTTTCTCTAGTTATATTTATTGTTTTGCATTATCTTTTCATGTGTATAATTACGTTTTGGATTACCCTTAATATTATTGTCATTAGAATTAATTACATGTTATTCCAGTTTTCGAGTTAATGTCGAAATGCAACGCTGAAAAAATTACACCGCACTGTGTTCGATCTTGCTAAAAGCAGCTGAATCGGAATTACTCCTCGTATCGAAAGCGGGGGAGGGGCTTCTGTCCGTATCGAGTGGTGCATTCATCGCTGTTGCATTTATCGAATGCAATGGTGCTAAATGCGACTGAAAATCGAAGATCGAAAGTGGCGTGTCGATATTCATTCGACCGCGCTCGTTCACACACACACACACACACACATATATATATATATATATATATATATATATATATATATA
>NW_012130906.1:0-3721 GCF_000143395.1 Atta cephalotes | reverse complement strand
ACACACACACACACACACACACACACACACACACACACACACAGAGACGAAGTCATTTAGTCCTGTCTCAGATGTCTGGTTTTGTTGACACAAAAATAACACTGTTAGAAATGTTCTTAAATTTCATTAACTTTTAAGTTACACAATTTATTAATTTCATGACAATACAATTTAATGTATTTTTCATGAAAATTTATGAAATTTATTCATAAAATTTTATTAAAAGTATTTTATTAAATTTCATAAATTTAATGTACACGTTCATTACATTTAATTAACTACTGTAACTTAATTTTTAGTTAAATCATTCATTATTTTTAATTTCGTTCATAACCACGAGCTTCATTTACATGTAAAGCTCGTGGTTACATTTCTAACAGTGAATTACGAGGATTTAATAATAATCTACGTCGCCATGCTAAACATTATCCAATTAATTAATTATGTCGTAGCTATATTCTGCAAATATAAATTATGTAGCAGAACGCATACAAATATTCATCGCCGTGCGCGGGACTTTTATCTAATTCTCAACAACTATTAAACCGCTATTAAGACAGCCAGATAAAGGGTAACCAATAGAACCCCGGTTCTATGCGCAACAATTATCCGTATGTTCGCCCATAAACGCGATTGGACGCTCGTCCAATCCTCGGGCACTAAGAAATTAGGCAAGTTTCTCTCGCGGAGAAAGTCGGCGTTTAACAAGCAATTTGAAAATCGCGCACGGATAAAGGTTAACTGCGGGGAATCGGTGAGGGAGGATAAAGCGGGGAAAGGATCGTTACAGCTCATTAGCCTTATCGCCCTGTCCATCGTTTAACCTCGCGCCTTTACAAGGCAAGACAGCGGCGCGGTGCGTTCGTACTCTCGCAGATATATCGGAATTTTAATAGATCAATTTAACGACATCGACGATCGACAATTTCGTGACGGTGTCGGATCACATCGACGACGACACGACGGAAAAACCGCGGGGGTAGGGTACTTCTCAGCATTAACAGGTAGACAGGCACGCACACATACACGCTTTCGTATGATGTAAGACAATAAATTCCGCAAACGAGATCCGTGCTCGATCGAAAAAGGTCGCCACGAGGTGGAACTGCCGCGGGTATTCTCTGCGTGATTTATGCACCTACGAAAGATCGTGAAGATCGTCGTGACTGATTTGAGAGACAAGTGGAATAAATGCCGTAATACTGGGATCAAGTTCCACGGAAATCTGTATCGACGTTTCCACGTCGCGGATTTCCCCTCTCCTTCTGTCCCCGTCTCCGTCATTCCTGTCTCCTTTCGTTTGTCTGCTCCACCGGTCACGACACGATGAGATATTAGTTGCAATGAAATGTGCATTATTGTTTTATGAATAATACCGTATAATCTGTATTTACATCCGAATTTTTCCCTCTATATATTTCAAAAGAGGACTTGTAAATAGTATTGAACGGTGGTAAAACATGAAAAGAATGAATTAATTTTTTATTAAAAAATTTAACGAAAATGTAAATACAACCAAATTTTGTAATTTGTAAAACAAGATCTTTTAGTACTTTATAACCAGTTGCAAATATTTTTTTCACAATTACATCACACATTTTATAGCTACGATTGAAACCAGTATACATTCGAGTAACAGAATTTTCAGTGATATAGGCACGCAAAAATGATCTCTATATTTATCCGCGGCAATGGAAACGTGACGATTGACGTAAGACACATTTTTCTATATTTGTAGTACGGAAAATTGAATTTATCAAAGTTATATCGAATTCAATCGTATAATTTAGCATAACCATCGCAAAACTTCAATATGCCGTTTCCAAATATTTAATTCCACATATTCCGAGTCTGAGTAAAATTAACTGCAAGTGCAAGTCGCATACAAACAGTTCTATTCATTGCATAAAAAAAAAAAAGAAAAAGAAATCGCCAACTTATTTTACGAAAACAACGGTGAAGTAACGTTTTCCGGAAATTACGAAATTACGATAGGCCGTATACATTATCTTCTGAGATATTACGAAGGTACACGATACTGCACTTATTTTCCGATAGTTTTAAAAGTTACTCATCCGCGTAAGTGTTTACGCAGCTCTCTCGAATTAACGATTCTTCCTAGTTTTCTTTCTCTTTCTCTCTGTCTCTCTCATTCTCTATCTCTCTAATAGATATTAGTCAAATTCACTCGAGGCTTCACACACACTCTCGAACATCGTTAGGTAAATCTATTTTCGCTCGACGTGGGTGTCGCGATATCTCGGCACGTTTTCACATAAGGCTTTGGTTAAGTAATCATCGTCTCATGCAATTGTCACGATTATTTGACTCTAGTCCAGTACGGCAGTCATTTTCAAACGAAAGCTATTTTCTTCCATTGCGCTTGGCATAATATTTGTATATCGCAATCTGCTTGGTCGGATACTCCTTCGCACGACTCCTACTACCTCTCATACCATAAACTTGTTTCGTTCGTTTCTCTTTAATATAACGTCGTACAACCGGCAAAAGCAGACGGCGCTATGGTGACGCAAGTTGTGAAATATATTTGTGCAATCTCGCTATTGCGCGAATATTGGTCCCTATTTACAAGCCAACGCGTATAAGTATCCACGATGATGAGCAATGCATGCGATGTCTAAGGATTGCACCGAAATGCATTGCTCATCGTCGTGAACATTTATACACGTTGGCTTGTAAATAGAGGCCATTCTCTCTTATCTCAAAAAACATCTCCTTACAGGAGATACACATTCTTAAAAATAACAAATAACACATTTGCTTTCCATTGTCAATCTAAAATAAAGACTAACACCTAAAATAATTTCCAAGCTAGAAATTATTCCAATATTCTTTATTTCGTATACTTTATTATATAATTGAATACGAATAATAATACACATCAATCAAACTCTTCCAATTAGCAGAAATGTCAGAAACACCCGCTGACATTTATTAGTCATTCCAAAATGAAATGTGAAAACATCACGATATTCGCCGACCCTTTATGCTAGATATTCATAGATTTCAGTTCAGCATGTTATATGTGAGTTGCGTGCATGCACACAAACTAAGAAGCGGTCGGGTAATACCGCTCCCACGGGCCCGCGGGACGAAGATGAAAGAAGAGCGCTGATACCGTGTACATGCAAGGAGAGGCAATCATCTCTCGCGAAGGACTGCAGGAAGAGAGCCTTGGCGTGTAGCCTCAAGATGCAGCTATAGCCGGATGATTCGATTTGATGGCATTAATCAGCGACGAGCTGGCGCGGATTAAAGTCGCGCCTCCGAGCGGTATAACGTTTCAATTTACTGCACGAGCATTCGGAGGTCGAACGGCTAATACCGTCGACCATCTATAATTCAGTCACCTTTATTTGTACTCGTGAGTTCAACGCGAATAGCGTCGGTCTGTTTGTTATCTGAATTTCCGAAAGCGCTTTGCGGATTATTAACTGAGTCAAAATACCTTTACGCATCTCGGCTCTAATAGTTCATTCTAAACGAATAACGACGACTAGTACGTAGATATTAGAGAGAAAGAAAGAAACTTTCAACAAAGCTTAATTCGATTATTTTATTAGGAAATATTATAAATTCGAGAGTAATATATGCATTTTAATTAATTAAAAAAGTTAATAATAAATATAAAAATAGTAATATACACACACACATATATATATATATATATATATATATATATAATTATTATTATTTATTA
>NW_012130905.1:0-3725 GCF_000143395.1 Atta cephalotes | reverse complement strand
TCATATAATAATCTTTTACCTGTCTAACTTTATTATCAACAATTCTATCAAATGTGATTTGAATAGGAAACAATAAAGCATCTTTCGTGACAAACTTCTTGACCTTGAAACCCTGACTAAGATCAGCTGCTTTATACGCAGCTCCTAAAGCAGCTGCTTCATCCGTATTTACATTTTTTGATAATTCTGTGTTTACATATTGGGACAATGTCTCTTGTACCTTTGGCATTCGAGTACCTGCCCCCACCAATACAACATGCGATATGATATCCATTGTCAAACCTAAAATAATTTCATGTAAATACATTTAATGTTTAAATACATATTTGCAAGAAACATGATAGTTTTCTTTCAAAAGATAGTTACCTGAAGTTTCCAATGCAACCTTCACAGGATTCGCTACACGTTCAAATAAATCGGCGCATATTTCTTCCAGCTTCTCTCTCGAGACTTGCAACTTGAAGTCAATATCGTCTATTAAACTTTCTATCTGGGCAAAGTGGTCTGCGTTGGCACTAAGTACAGTTTTGACGCGTCCAGCTTCCTTAAAGAGTTTCGCCATCGCTCTTGGGCTCTTAAATACAGAGTTTGGTGTCTTTTTAAGAGCGTCAAATTCTTGTGCTAAATAATGCTGCAATCTGATTTGCATTTCTAATCCCCCAAGTGTGCGATCATATCCCACACCCAATACAGTAACATGAGGATTGGTTTCAAGGAAACCCCTCTCTTTTGTTTTTACGTTTTGGTAACTGACGACTGTCGCAGTAGTGCTGCTAGCTCCCATATCATAAAACATAATATAATGAGCAGAATCGTTTATTTCAGTTCTACCAAATACACCATAATTTAAAGCTACCGCCACGTAATCATTTATGAGCTGTAACACTTTCAAACCGGCGAGTTCCGCCGCTTGAATTAGTGCCTTTCTTTCAGCCTGATTGAAGAATCCTGGCACAGTGATAACGGCTTCGTTGATCTTCTGATGGGCAGAAGCTTCTGCGATCTCTTTGCCTTTGTGTAATATCTGTGCGAGTAGTTCTTCTGGAGTATACGTCGTGTTTTCATTCAATCTAAATGCTACTGTTTTTCTCTCGTTATCAGCAATGATGTCGTAGTAAGGAAATCTTTTTCGGTAGAGTTGTACTAGCGGATTGTCTATAGGTTTTCCTAGAAGATCTAGAATGTAGAAGAAGGTGTTCTGAGGAAATCTCACTCCGATTACTTGAGCATCCTCGCCGAACGATCTCTCTCCATCCCTGAACGCAATCGTGACCGGTGTTTTCCTCTTTGATTCCTTGTTTAAAGCTATTTCCATAGGAACACCAGGCTGTGAATCAAAGAATAATAAAGATATTTCATAAGAAACATGCTCATTTTTTTATAAAGAAATAACAGTTATATTTAATTAATAAAGTTTTGGCTGTGTTCGCTTTGATGTTCACAATGTTTTAAACATTGTTTCATTCTTGTTGTTCATTAAATATTAAACAAGAACAATTGATGTTCACAAGCGCTAATAAGCTGCAAAGCGAACGCAGCCTGGGAGAATAAGAGCAAGTTTAAGACAAGTTTAAGCAAGTTAAAGAGTTGTACGATAATTGCAAAACTGCTTTCTCTGTTGAACGCAGCCTTTCTAATATAAAAATCACCAGTTGCATTCGTTACAAACAGATGTCACGTACCGAAACGATAGCGACTTTCATCCATTCACTACCAAGGTCGATGCTCATAACGGCAAGTTCTTCGCTGATGCCGACGAAGGTGGCGATTATGAATAGGGCTAGTGAAGCCATCGACATGCTTCTTTGTGAGAATCCCATCTGGAAATCGAGACAGATGTGAAGTAAAATCGTAACAAGGAAATCTATATGATAATATTCAAGAATATTAACATGCATGCTCGCGGATCAAGGCACGAGACCTACGTACTGTCATGCTCTGTCTAGCTGTCAAACTTGGTTATGAATACCGGCGACGTGAGGCACGTCGATGGGGAAAGCGGGCGGATTAACGCGCGCTCACCTTAAGCTCAGGTCTTGCGACGACACACGACGTACTCAGGGGAAACGGCTCTCAGCTGTACACCATTCAGAACACACGTTCGCGCATTGCAGTCCCTTTTAAATCAACAAAAAGCCGAGCGTAACACTCTCACCGCGACTACTCTCTGTGGAATTCCGTGCCGCCGAGCACCATGTGTTGGTGTGGCATGTTGTGATTGGCCGAACGCGACAGAAATATCGCTTCGCCATTGGTCCGCGTTGGCAAATTAGAGCCAATTGTATCGCGCAATCCACGTAGGTGACACCAATTTTTTCCGAGGGTATCAGGAAAAATAAGAATGTGGGCTTTAAAGACTAATTTACAATTGTGTGTTCTTTGCTTTCTGTTTCTTTTCTTTTTGCTTTTTTCTTCTTTTGTGATAATTTTCTTCTTATTGATAATTTTATTGATAATCTTCTAATAATGTTTCTTGTTTTTTTTGGAGTTTATTAAATTTTATTTCAGGTGATAGAAAAGAAACAGATAGCAGAGAGCGCATCGTAGATTAATTTTAAGGTCATCCAATAATAAATCAGAAGCTAGAAATTAATCAATCATAATCGAGAATGTAAGAAAAATAATCGATGATTGGTCAATTTCTAACTACTAATTCTAAATTATTAGAGAGATTATATTGGGTTGTCCAGAAAGTGCCGACTAAAATTTAAATTTTAGTATACATTTATTAAATTAAAATTTTCTGCGTTTCAATTTTCCTTCAACATCAGCACAAACTTTCCGATGAAATGAGAGATAATAATAGATTAATCAATTTCTCTGTGTCATTTTGATTAAATTTTAATGGCTGAATAATTTAAATATGTATGAAGCAGGCTTGCCTAAAGTAAAAATTTTCTTTATACTTTTTTATTTCTAATCTAATGGAGAATTCGGTCACTCGTACTAGATTACTGCAAATCATATACAATAAAGAGTACTTCATCTAAATATAATATCTGAATGCAGTAGCATAATATAATCAACTTTGATAATGAAATAATATTTACATGTTCAATAATATTCTATTAAATAATGTGACAATATTATTATTAGATATTTAAATGTTTAAAATATTTATATATGCTTATACATTTAATTTCATATAGCAATCTTTAGTATGCACTAATTTAGTGTAATGCAAGTAATTGAATTCGTTTATCCATATTAACAAAATACTGCAATTATTATTTGACAATTAAAATTTAATTAAAATTCTATCTTGTACGCATTTTTGTATGGCTCTACAAATTTATGTGTGAATAGATTTATTTAACTAATATGTAAAAAAAACATATATCAAGCAAAAAAATTAATCATTGAAGGAAATCATTGAAGGAAACTTATTTTGATGAAGTTAAATCTTATTCACTAAATCAATGTTTAAAAATTTTTTCTTGGACACAATTTATTTATTTAACTTCAATATATCAGACATTTGTGATTATCTTTCTTGTAAAAGTATCAAATAGAAAATACCAACGAAACAATGAGAAAGATGTATAAATATGGGATCTGATAATGCACAGATCGAAAGGTTATCGATACGATATTTAAAATTATTAGCGTAGCGTAAGTAGTGTATAATTCTATCACACAAAAGTCGATAATCTAGTTTCGTTACATTTACAGTAAATTATATATATATATATATATATATATATATATATATATATATATATACA
>NW_012130904.1:0-3719 GCF_000143395.1 Atta cephalotes | reverse complement strand
TTTACCCTTACGTACGTTAGGTTTAAGTTAAGTTAAAATAACTACTACTCTCTCTCTCTCTCTCTCTCTCTCTCTCTCTCTCTCTCTCTCTCTCAAATTAATCAAAGAATTTGTCGTTAAAACAATGCGCGGGAAGTGGGACATTCTATATATGATAATAAAGTGAAATTCTCAGTACGAAAGTATATTCATATTAGGCTGTTTTCCATTGGTTTACTCTGTAAATTGGGAAACCGGGAATTTCGACTCAACGATCTGTCGATTAAATTCAGCTACCGCCAGCGTATAGTTAGGTCCGTAAATTACTGGCTGCAACGAAAGTATAGCAAGCGACTCGTCGCTACGACTTTGGAACTTTCACCGACTCAAGAGATTCAGGACAATCACTGAGGAAAAAAAAAGAAAAGAGAATGATGGCCCTATCTCGGGATCATTTAAGCTAATGTACGGCTGTGATTCTGTGTTATCATCAAGGTCACTCCGAAGAAAAAAGGGAAGATTTCTATCGCGAAGACAGGCAAAGGAGGTCGCGTCATCGCACAAAATAATTTGTCTTGGTGACTCACCTGGCCAGAAACGGAAGCGGATAAATTTTCTCCGCACTGCACCAAGAAAAATCGCCGAATCAAACGATCGTTAGTTGGAAGATCGCCGTAGACGGTCGTCAGCGTTATGCGTCCGTAGTAAACGCGCGGGAGGTAAACGTAGTAGGAAACGCCAAATCAGTGAACCGCAGAGCTGGACTAGTTGGAGAGTATCCGCACTTGCTAACGGCCCAACGGTTAAGCAAGTACTGACGGCAGTGACGGCCACTACCAATCATGGCTGCAAGAAACCGGGCAGTGTAGATTTCCCTTCCGCCTCCACTACATCTCCGCCGCGCCGGGCCACGATGATCTTTACCGTTAGGTAAAAATACGCGATAATGCATCGACTAGATGCATAGCACGAAGCTATCATCTCGTGGGAATCCCACTTAGAAATACGTAATACGTTTTTAATACGTTTTTTATTATTAATGTTCAGTTTCAATTAAGAGACTGTATAAGATAAAGTTGTGTATCATAAAGTTTGTACGCAAATGAAAATTTAATTGTCATCATAAGAAAATATTCCGTAGAATCAATTTTGGAAATAGACATTGTTTCAAATCTTTTTTTTTTCTTGAACACAAATTATGTATGCTTATTATATAATTCATGCGTATATATTATTTTTGGATTAAAAATCAATACCAAAATTTTTATGAGTAATGTTTACATTGGAAAACGTATTTTTACATAGCTGAGTATTACTGACACACTTTAAGATTCAGTTTAATGATAATTATTACGTTTCTGTTTTTCGCGTCATTATTTTAAGAATAAGGATCATCTTCGGTAATGAGAATCCAGTATAGCTTAAAATTCGAATGGTAAAATTCTATTGAATGAACAGATATGAATATGATTCATCTTGACGCATCCTAACGCCCGTGACGCCGCGCGGCGTAATCTTAATAATATCCTTGCGTAGGCAACATCAGACACCATCTGCAGCTTGTGGTGACTTTAACGCGTGTCCCGGTTAGCGAGAGTAGACGAGGTCGTATATGTAGGTCTGCAAAGACAGTTCATATTCCTTTTGACGATCTTTATCGATATAGTGCACAGAAAGATATTATTTAACACCACGATGTCACATAGTTAGGAAAATATAGCTTAATTGTCTAACTAGAGATGACCAATCTTTTTATTTGCCGTGTTATTATGGAGGGTAATTATTTATAGAAAAACCAGTTACGTTATACAGGGAGCATCACAAAAATCCGGATAAATTTCAATTTAAATTTTCCGCTATATTGTGCCTCCGCCAGAAATTGTTGTTGGCATCCGAGAAAGTCTGATGCTTCTAGTAAACATTCATATTCTCAAAATGGCCGCAATGTTGAAACCAAGTGCGGAGTATAATCGAAGAGCCGCGATCATCAAAGACTTTCGTGCTGGGCGCTCAGCAACGGAAATAATTCGATTCTTTAGATACCCGAGATCGACTATTTATAATGTTGTGGCAAAATATACAGCTTTAAAACAGTCCAACGAAGGTTCCAGTTTGTCAGCGAGGAAGAGTCACTCGAAAGAATGCAGCGCGAGGATCCCCACAGTTGAAAGGGCTCAAGCGCTGATTTCGGATGAATCCAGAGCAATCGTTGCGAAAATTAGCATCGATTGTTAGTGTAAGCGAACCAACAATCGAATTGCCGAGAAGGACCTTCGATACAAGTTAAAGATACGACAGATGCTCTCTGAGGCTGTCAGGACAAGTAGAGTTGCTCACCTCGACTCCCATTCTGGCTTCCCGACAGCCCAGATTTAAATCCCTTGAACTACTATGTATGGAGCGTAGTTGAAAGGGTGACAAACAAGTCTCGGCATCCCAATGTGACGTCATTAAGGACCGTTTGAGACAGCATTCGTCGGACAGTGCTACATTACAGCGTGCGTGCGAACGCTTCAGAGTGAGAATAGATGCTGTCATTCAAGCTAATGAGATTATATCGAATAATTGTGCTCTACAGGGATTCCCCAAGTGCCATGTAAAAGAATTTTTTAATTTAATAATATTTAATTTTTCATTAAAAATATTTTGTTTAAAAAAATTGTTCAATTTTGGTGACGCACCCTGTATTATCGAGATTATGATTCTAAATAAACTTCAGAAGATTTTAGCTGTTGTTCGTTAATTATTAAAAAATTATTAACAATCAAATTGATTATTCTTTTTGATATGATTTTGAATAATAGAGAAGGTGATATTATGGTGTAGATATCATTGTTCATTGTTCCTTTCAGTATTTTCACTATTAGGTGACGAATTTTAATGATTACTTATATAAGTAATCATTTGTTAGCTCGCCGTTACATAATCATATCGTTAATGTATCAATACACAATAAGTATTTTTTATAACATATGTTTACCTTCAAATATTTTGAAATGTTTGTAAAATAATGTTGTCATTTAATTATACGTACTTCCTCATTTTTTTTAAGAAGATCAGATGGTTTAGAAGAGCAGAAAAATAGATTTTTTTTATTGCATTTTTGGAAAGTCGACTTGAAAATATATTGCCAAAACAATTCATAGAAATAAGTAGAATAACGGAGTTATTTACGATTTACTGAAATGGCGTGTAGGTAAAAATTAGACATGTTTGAGTTTCGATCCGTCGCGGCGCCGTATGTCGCGGCTGTTATTTCTTCGAACAAAGAAACATTTTATAAAATTCCAGAAGAGAATCGTTTTATGATTCAGAAATCGCCGAATAAAAAAATTTATTGTAAGTACTAAAAAATAGAAGTATTCTAACACAAAATTTAAACGCATTTCTCTTGAAACATGTTTCTTCAAATTTGCTGAAATTGTAGAGAAAAAACGGCTCAACGCACTGATCTATGCTTTTTACACATTAATTACAACTATTTTCTCCGTACAGTAAACCTAAAAGAAATAATTAATTTTTCAAAATAATAATAGGTTTTTGGCAATTTAATAAGAAAAATAATGGTCAAAAGAACTTTTTTTTACAAAAAAATAATTTTAACAAATCGTGAGTTTTTATAATTTTACCGTGTACATTCAACATTATTAATTACAAATCAATTTGATTTTTTTATTTTCAGATGACTATCATCGTATATATATATATATATATATATATATATATATATATATATATAT
>NW_012130903.1:0-3729 GCF_000143395.1 Atta cephalotes | reverse complement strand
GTTTTTTAACAAATATTACATTTTTCTTGATTTGTTCTTATAATAAAATCATTTCTCTCAGTGTACAATGAAGAAAACTTATTACATTAGCAATTTTCAGTGTAATAAAGAATTAGCTGAATTAATATAATACTAATGATTATTTACAGACATAATTGCTTTATTAAATCATCAAATTTTTAAAATTATAATTGAATTCACGTAGCAAGTTATAGCTTGCTGAATCACTTACTCTGTTTTTTTTCGTGATTATTAACATTTGCATTATTATTATTGTATTATGTTGGAAATGCTTAGTTTGGTTGTAATCTGCGATACACTGCAGAGATCCGAGAGAGGTCTAACTTTGTATATTCTCGATGGCGATGCTCATCCACCACTTCGTGATGCGAGTGTCACGAACGGTTTAGAAAGTCGCAGCTCCCCTCACAGAGACTGGCAATCGTGATACGAGGAAAGTCAGCTGTCCGATAAAAATTAGATAAAAAAAAGGACGCGTTGCAAAATCACATCAAGTTTCACTGGCCGTGGATGATTCAGACTCGTTTCTAAAGTCATCACGATCGCGTCCAATCATCGTCTGTAAGCCATCAGTTGGTCCTAAACGGCACGCACCGATACTGTCTTTCCATCATATTTGTATCCATTTATGATCGTAGGATATTTATTTACGATTTATATTTAATACATTTTAATAACTTTATTACATTTTTATATTTTTTAAAATTATAATGCCCTACATTTGAATTGGTATAAAATGAGAACAAATCCAATTTTTCGAAATTAATTTTTCCTTCTCATTAATCTCGAAATAGTTTTCGAGATTATTTCCAGCGCAAATAGGGTTTGTTTTAGGCTTCTAAAGGCTCCTAAAGTAGACGTTGAAAATAAGCAATAAGTGCAAAAAGAGACAAATCTAGGACTTGTCCCTTTCAAGATAAAAAAAAATGGAATGCTATTATACATGCCGTCAAAATATATATAGAAGCTTTCTTGATAAGATTTTTAAATGGCTACGATTGAAGAACTTGTAGAACAAATCAGAAGAGATGTTTTAATAAGCAATGTTTAATTCTTCAGTGTTTTTGAAGTGTTTTGTTAAATTATCTTATAAATTATCTTATAAATGTTTATAATAGAAATAATTATTATTAAACATAATCTAAGATAAATAATGTATCTGTAGCGGCGTATTATAAAATTTACTTTTTTTTATTAAAGTTGAGTGTAGAAAGGATATGAATTTAATGAAAGGATTTGAAATTTAGGTTTAAGTTTTTTAATGAATAAGCATTTCAGGAATTAGAAATGTTTCGAAAATATTAGTGATTATTCATATTTAAATTTCCAAAAATAATTTTATTGGTTTTTCACTGAAATTAAAATTTTTGTTAGTATTAATTTGATGACTCATTTTTTTCTGCACTCGCCGATTTATTTTAGATCTATTTTTTATTTCTATACTAATTGTACTAGAACTTTTTCTTTAACTTTTGCCAAATATCAAATATATATACTTATCTTACTTCAAAAGTATATATTAGTTTAACTACTACAGAAAATAGATTTCTTAACTTTATCTAATTCTTGAAACAAAAGACTGACATATGGAAAAAATGACTACGATTGTCCAAAAGTCGTCCTTTAATACATTTTTTATTATAAGAACTATAATATGATTGTAATAACAGTTAGATTGACATATCTTAACAGTTAAGATATGTCCACCTTATGGTTATCACAACCAAATGTACTGAAAATTATCATTATTTCTGATTGTGGCAACTGTTTTTTCTATGCAGCTTTGTAATTTGACAAGCTTCATTTGAAACTTTGAATATACTCTCTTTACCTATTTCTCGATAAAAAGCGAAAAGGCACCTGACGAAAGATGTAATTTTGTTCTACAAAGTTATACCTTCCTAAAATGACATAATAAAACGATATTGAGTAACTTTCAGTGATTATTAAATTTGATTCCGTCCTACCTACATAAAAGCAATGATAATATAATTGTCATTATGTAATAACATCTCCACCTATTTTCAAAAAACTGACGAAATATCATGTCTCGCGATTTGCGAGGAACAATATAATGATGTGCCACAATGAATTAGTGGTTTATCTTAGAATTACATTAATTAGTTGCCGTTGTTTTATATAATAGAGATACGTTGTAATGTCGGTGTGCTTTCGCGTTTGGATGTAATGAAAGACGATAATGTATGTGAGAAGAGTCTCGGTTAGAAATTGCTACAGTTAATGATTGGATCTATAAAACACCAGGGAACTATAATTCCTATTCTAGATTGTATTACGTGTAATTTTTAGGAAGACATAAATTCGATCAGAAACTGTTCCTAATTACGGAAAAGCAACACTATAATTTTCGTAACGAGCGAACCGATCGACGTGTAAAAAATGCTGTAGCTTACGTGATCATGGGGTTATTTAGATCCCGACTAAAATCGACAGATCCTTTTTTTTTAACTATGTCTGCGTCATCCATAAATTATTTAACACGATCGTTCTTAAATTATGCATGCCGCGTATTGTGATTCACACGTATGCACACGAAGAACTAGTACCTCACTGTTTCCATATATAATATTTTATAGTACGAGTTTTGATTCAGTTTGACTTTAATTTTTCATATTGGTATAATTTACATACCTTGTAAACAAGTAAATATTTAAAGAAAAAACAAGCAGAATGTATAGGCTATAAAATGTAAACAAATCGGGAAATTTACACAGTAAATTTACACAGTAAAAAATATTTCATATTTGTGTTGGAAACGGTCTATTCAAGTCCTTTTATTAAAATTTTGTATTAAATTTTTATAACATTTATTTTTATAACATTTATAACATTTATTTCAGTATTAATTTAACATAAGGTTATTTAAATAGTGACATAATTAATATTTAATATTTCTTAATATCGAAATAATTTATGTAAATAAATAAATAACGTAAAAATAATGTATTTTAAAATGTAAATTTTTAAATGAATTAATAAAATATATATTAATTGAATATATCACAAATGTTAATTTTACTGAAAAAATATACTTTCACAGTTTGTTTACAAATGGTGTCAGTTTATTTTTGTGTTTATTTTTTAAATAATATTTGTGTTATTTTTTAACATATTCAACTTGTGTGTCAAATTAATCTACATTATTTTAAGTGAACTATGAGACACGTGAAATGTATTAAATTTAACATAAATTTTTCAACAGTACTTTTTATTGCTTGTATGCATATATTATTTTTTAAATCAATCAATTAATTTTTAGTCTTTAATTTTGAAATTTTTTGTTCTAAATGAAACTATGCGATGAAGTAAAATGTAAATACCATATATCTACTTCTTTGTAAATATACCTACTCTTTGATTAGAAAACATTAGTTGCGTCAAAGCTGCATTGTGCAGAATAAAATAAAAAGGAAAAACTGCTGCTTTTGAAAGGAGATGCATTTTAAAAAGGAAAATTGCGTAGGTGAGCGAGGCACATTAATAAGGTGTTCGTACATAGAAAAACTCTTTCGCAATGGATTTTGCACAACCAGATAGCAATCAAATCTATAGCAACGTCAAGAATAAATATATATATATATATATACTCTTTTTCTCTCTCCTCTCTATCTCTTTCTCTTTTGTATCTTCCTCGAAAAATTATAATATCCTATATATATATATATATATATATATATATATATATAT
>NW_012130902.1:0-3730 GCF_000143395.1 Atta cephalotes | reverse complement strand
ATATATATATATATATATTATACACACACACACACACACACACACACACACACACACACACACGAGTCGTTCATTTCGAAAGAAAGTGATATTAGTCACAATTTTGAAATTACTGTAAAGTAAAATAATTAGGATCGATTGATAACTGAAAATCATGAAAACGGAAGTAATCCAACAAATTTTGTAAGTAACTGTTGCTTTCTTTATACAATATTTTTAAATTAATATTTAATGTCTTTCAACGATATAATAGTTTAACTAAATTAATAAAAATAAATATGACAAATAATTATTCATTTTATCGATGCTCTAAGTTTTTTAATGCAAGTTTTTTTAAATGCAGATTCGTGATTAAAAAACTTAGATGCTTAGATAAAAAAATATCAAACAATATCAAACTTTAACAGTTTTCATTTTCCAAAGTTTGACTTCTATCGCTTTTTATATAATGAACGCTATCACTTAATGCAGCCACGCGCGTGTAATTCGCGAAAGCTATTGTATCGTTTCTGTCGGCCAGTTGATGGATTCGGTACAATGTGCATTTAATTGTGATAAAAATATTAATTCCTAGATGTCGTAGATCTTGATTCATATTCATGATCGTGGCTGCACATTTGTGTGTCAGAAGAGAAATCTTGTCGTATTTTAATAATTTAAAAATTATTTTTAAATTATTATATTTAGATTTTTTATTGCCAAATTATTATTATCGTGAAATGAAAAATTGATCACATAAACATTTGCAATATCGCGGAGTATTTCCATAAGTTCCAAAAAACTTTGTATTTTTAATCTTTGTCTTGAATAAATTTAGGATTTGTCTTTGCAATTTTTATGTCAAGATTTCTCTGCGCATGGCTACCGTTACAAGTACACGTATAAGCTTTGTCTTATTTAAAAAATATACGTATATATGTGTATATATAAGACAGAACAACGTGTGCTGCCATGGATCCTTCCTTTTTCTCTTGCTGCCCGGAATGCCAAGGAGAGATGCTCCTGTGTTGTGTCTTTCCGCCCTTCTTTTTGGCTACCCGTTGTGTAAACCCGCGCAGAATCTCGTCTATTGAAGGAATTGTCCTGCGGGAAATTCCTAGTAAGGAAAGAGGCTTTTTCGTCGGCATTCGTCCGCTTTTGTTCGCGATTTCTATCAATCTTAAATAACGTGATAGATTGTTTGTCAACAATCATACAGACGATATGAATCTTTATAAGACAGCCTCACTTGACGCGCTCATGTATTCTTATTTAAAAAAAATCTACTAAAACAATTTTTTTCATAAAAATTATATTTGAACGTATTGTCTCAAATATCGACTTAATATTGTGACAATAAAATTTTACATTAAAAAAATTGTTATAACATTTAATTTAATTTAATTTTTATTTAATTTTTATTTAAAATGAAACGAAATTAAAACAAAAATCATTTTGAATTGTACACATTGATTGTTATACATATTAATCATGTAGATAAATTATCGTATTCCTATTATAACGTATTCCTGACCAATCACACTTTCTTCTTACAAATAAGAATCTTTCGATGAATTTAAAATTAATTTTCTTATCAACATTGAAAAATTGTCTTTAACTAAAATATTTTTTTATCACTGTATGAATATCATCGCAATGCGTCGCGCTTTAAAAATTGTGATAAAATCTCTATAATCTTCATATCCGTTTGACTGTGACATCAATCGTCAAGCTTTATGTGTACGAAATAGAGCTATCTACGAGCTAGAATATCGTCGCACATGAGAACGTTGAACGCCAAAAACACTAAAAATCGGTTGGCAGGAACGGGTCGGACGGGCGATCACGTTTCGATTTATCCTGGCACGAGCGAACGAAACGCGCATACTCGTAACGTTAAACACTAAAAACACCGAAAATCGCTAGACAGCTCGGCGACGAAATCGCGCCCGGGCGCTTCGATTTATCGAAGCGTAAATGAACGAAGCCGTGCGCTCGCTCGCTTGCTCGCTTGCTCGTTCGTTCAACGAAATGCCAGTGTACGCATACGAAGAGTACACCCTCGCGAACAACGCAAAACCGATTAATTTCCAATTTCAGCAGGCGCGCATCGCCGATCGTGTTTGTGCCCCGCTCGGTCGCCACTCTCGCCCTCTTCCAACCCACTCTTTCCGCGCTCGTAGACCCGACAATTACCCTCAAAGTGAAACTTACTTGCAGTTTTCCGAACGGATAAAACACGGACGAGATAGATTTACTATAAATATTAAACCGCGAACAAAAATAAAACAGAACGATAAAATTTAATTGTACTAAGCGGTTAAATTTAGTTACAGTAATTATTTCACAAAACAAGTTTTAATTCAATGCTTTATTACTTTTAAATTAAAAACAAAATATCAGATTTCTTGCGGTTAGATTTTGCGTAAGCAACTGAGATTAATAAAAGCACATCACTAAATCTCAAACAAGGAATTGTTACAACAAGCAATTTAATTGTTCATTCGATCACCATATATCTATCGCGACATTCTCGCGCTGCTGATCTGATGTAGTAATAACTCGCGAAGAATTTGATATTCACACTGTAAAAAGAAATGTCTTTTATTCTTGTCCCCATTTTTTAAACACTTAAAGATGTTTTAGTTTCAAACGTTTTCAATAGACACATGCATTATGTGCATAGTGTTTTAAATCCGAATACATTTTGTCTATTGAAGAAGTTTAAAACTAAAACATCTGTAAGTGTTTAAAAAAATAGAGTCAAGAATATAACATTTTAATATCTTAAAATAAAACTTCTTTTTTCAATGGCACGAATATCCGACATCTTGACATCATCATCAATATCGATGCTATCATTCGACTCGCGTCGCGGTTGCGACTCTAGCGCTTATAAGCATCAAAGTAAACGCCCTCGCTTCTTTCCTCGTTTTTGTTCTTTCGGCGAACCGTTTACTCTCGGCTCTATATCGCTCTCATTGCTTTTTTTTTTCTATACATGTTCACTATCCGCTACACACGCCATCGTCGAGTTTCAGGCGCGACACGTCCTTTCGAAATCTGCGCCAGTGACGGAGAGGTTTCGCTGGCACAAAGACATTCCTACGACGATTAAAAAGTCACTCGACTCGGTCGTTCTTCTTTTCATCTGCCCTGAAACGGAAAACTCTTCTTTCTTTTTTCGTGCGATACCGTATAGCAGGCGTCGCGTCGGCTCGCGTTACTGTACGAGATCGCGTTCCTTCGTTCGTGCTACATGTGAATCTGGCGGTTTATAGCTAGATTTTGATCATAAGAGATTGGCGATTTAATTTGAAAAATTTAAGAAAGTTTACAAAGTTTTTGTGATGTCTGCTTATATATTCAAATATAAAGCATTTGTATTTCCCAAATCAATAAACATTGTCGACAAAATCTATAATTTATTTTATATAAATGTCTCTTCTTGCACGCGATTTTATTCATAATCTATTTGTTTACTTTTCCAAAGCAACAGAATGCTTTACAATTAGATACGATTACAATTAGAATTTGTTTTTTTTTTATATGAATATCGTAATGAGAACGTAGGACTCTTAATCTTTCTGCGAGTAAAAATTTTTTTTTATATCTATTTTAACAGGTAGATTATCTGTTTAACTTACTTTTTACTTTTTTCGAATTCTAAAAATTAGAAAAAAATGAAAAATAAATTAAATCGAGACTAAAATTAATCATACATTTGTAAAATTCGACATTAAACGTGTAA
>NW_012130901.1:0-3729 GCF_000143395.1 Atta cephalotes | reverse complement strand
ATATATATATATATATATATATATATATATATATATACACTCACATATACTCATCATTGGCGGATAATATAATATTAGGTGTGAGAACAAGTTCGTAGCATTTTTCCCGTTAGATATAACGGGAAAAACGCCACGAATATCTAATATATCAGTTATCTCATGCTCCGGAATAAAGTCATTAGACTGGTAGGATTTTACGATCTCGGTATTAGGCAAATTGTTTATTAGTCGAATTTTCCCCAAAATGAATTTAGACAAAGCTTAACGACCGAGCGTAAACCAGGATTCCATGTGATGTTATTTCTGTCGAAAACGATACTCTCAGTTTTTTCATATTTCCTTAAATATCGTTCCTTAGCCTCGACGTTGTTCCCATATTCGCTCGACCATTTCCTAGCTTCCTGTTTTTTTAATTGTAAAAATGTATTTATATATTCGGCGAGCAATCCTCCCCGCCGTGTATTGGGATCGTATCATGTGACTTTATATTTATTGCCAGATTTCATTCACGCTTTGTCATAAGATAGCTCTTCTCGATGGCTTTGCGTAATTCGCAGGATACCCAGATATCTTCGAATTCACGCTCTTCAGGATTATGAGTGCACATTGCCTGCGAGAATGTTTCGCAATAGTTCCGACACAAGGCGAAAAGCAACTTTTATCCTATACGGAAATACCGGGTGAAATAGATTACGCGATGAGAGTACTTTACATCGTATAAGACCCTCGACAGAGTCAAAATTAATATTTGGCGCTTTACTGATTAATTCGCTACATTCCTCATATAAATGTCACGGCGATATAAATATCACGGCGTGACTGTACGGGAAAGCACTCGTTTTCAATACATACGAATACAGAGAGCATATGTCTATATAGCATATTTTCTCTGTAATTTCATATCGAGTAGCGATGTTTCCTGTGCGACCATCGAAAAATGCATCGCGCGGGTCGAGAAGAAGATCGGATTTTATTAACGTATGATTTTTGAGAAAATCACTCATCTCGGGATTTTTACGCATTTCCCGATCGAAATCGCACTCCTATCTTTTTTATAACGTGATAGCCCCGTTTTCAAAGACGATACATCAATGCAAGAGTTCGCTTGTAACGCGCGTCATTACGATCTGCGGACGAAAGCGTTCTGTCGCGATTCACGTGATAGCATGTTGGACAACTATGTCAGAAACACCCGTGAAACTGAAGCACGTAACGTTGCATTCCGTTTGCTAACTCGTAGTATCCGTTAACGCGTCAATTTCGTATTCGATTTCTCGTCCCGCATGAATTATATTTTATGATGACGAGTTCGCGCTCCTTCCATACTAGCTAGCTTTTCGCGAATGTCTGTCCGCTTTTCTGTATGTCCGCCCGAAGAAATGATTTCTATTTCTTCCTCGCGCAAAAAGTTTTTGCGAAAAACTTTTATACACGAGGAAGTGATAGTTATGCATTCCTCGAACGGACATACATTACTGTGCTCTAGAAAGATCTTTCTAAACTCCATGCACGAACGTCGGAGAATATCTACATCGTTACGGCAATATTTAACAATTTCGAGTTGAAAATTAAAAATAAAGTTTGACCGTAACATTTCCTCGGGCCATTTCGTAAACCGTTTTTCGGGCTTCATTTGATCGGGAGAATAATATCACGTGTGGGGTATCGGAAATATACATTTGATTTACCTTTGTATTAAATAAATGAGGAATGACGCCTTTAACTAATGTATTCTTCAGTCTGAAAGCTTTGGACAAATCAAATAATCGCATCAATGATCAAATAATTACGAATCAAATAATTTACGCTATAAATTTAGTGTTCCCGACTGTCATCATGATAATTTTCGTTCCGTTTAAAACCGTTTACCCGCGATTCTTCCGTAATTTCCGAGTTTTCGACTAAATATTTCAAAATGAGCGCTTTCGAGTCGAATACTTTCGCATTATGTGCTATACAAATGAATTGAAACATTTTGTTGTTCGCGTTACGAGATTAACAAATTGTTTAACCGAATCATTTCGAAATATAAACCGCGCACTCCGCACTAACAACATATCCGTCGCACCGACATATCCTCTATCTCCGCACATGTTTCGCAAAGAGTCGGAACTTAAATTTGTACGTTTTCGGTTCTTTTACATCTCGTTCTGTCGCGTTTCAAAATCGTAGAACACGATGCAATGCGATCTCTTTTGTATTTATATAATTTTGTATTTGTATAATTTGCTCTACCTTCGGACTCATTTTCGCCCCTGCGTGCAGTTTCTTCCTGTACCGTCGTATCATTCGTATCTTCTTCCGGATTCTCGGTAATGACTTTACATCGAAAAAGGCATAAAAATGATTCGAAGACCGCTGCGGCAAGTTTTACGTTGTCTCGCATTCGTGTTTCGATTTTGACTTTACGAATCATCCGCAATTGTTACAAATTTTTACCGATTCACAAATGCTTGCAGGAGATTGCTCGTCATAGGATCTTTCCGCGCGATGACATTAGAAATATGAAGAATCGTAAAAAGAATCGTACGTTTACATGTTTTGCACCTAATTAGGCTCAGGGGATTCGATGGCGTAACAGCGTGGGCATTTTTTCATGTAGCAGTGATCTCTATTTATCTTTACGATAGTCCATGTTACACGCGACGCAATATCCTCAGCGCGAGCCAGCAACGGCTTTTAATATCGGATTATAATAATGCCTACGTTCATAATACATTATATTTTATCTAATAGAGGGCTCATGCCCTAGAAAGGCAAGTGTCAAATAACAACATGCAATCGTCAAATAACGGATTCTCGCCGCGTCCGAAAGTGCTAAAATTGTACACCATTATAGCAATATTTTCGGCAAAGATATTATTGAAAACGCTCGATTTCGCGAATTCCACATCCCTCCTCGGGAATTGTGATTTCAGCGTTCCTCGTTAGTTCTTTCGCTAATTCGGAACAAGGAACTCTGTCGTCTTATACAATTCTATTTTTCAGAGTTCATCCATTCGTAGATTTCATCACGTTCGCAATGCACTCGCGTCATTCCAAGGGAACGTGGAAAACACAAATTATCTGAATTATTTAATTGTAAAATCGAGCGTTTTGCTACGTCTTCGCGTGTTAAACGATTTGACTTGCGGCCACAATCTACAAGTGTCGCGAACGTGTTGAAAACACGTACATCGAAATTTTCCGCAATATCGATTCCTCCGACACTTTGAGCTACCGAACTTACGAATCCCCATATATTCTCGGAAGTTAAGTCGCGTATTGGACGAAGTGATAGTCCTGCCGAACCATGCAATAGATTCGCCGAATCGAACGATATTCCAACGTAATCACACGAACGTATCGCATACGCATAGATTTCGTGAGACGCGTTTTCTAACCAGCGAACGATATTCGCGCCTTCGGGTATTGGCCATATTGCGAAATTTGCCTCTTTTCTGAGAATACCGAAATTTCTGAAACGTCGCAAGTTTTAACTCTAAGAAATTAAATTGTTCGCCAAGCTTGTATCAATAATGCTGCTGTCGATGGACTTGCTGTTACTATTAATGTTGTTGATGATGATGATGATGATGATGATGATGATGACGACGACGACGACGACGACGACGACGACGACGACGACGACGACGACGACGACGACGACGACGACGACGACGACGACGACGACGACGACGACGACGACGACGACGACGACGACGACGACGACGACGACGACGACGACGA
>NW_012130900.1:0-3730 GCF_000143395.1 Atta cephalotes | reverse complement strand
TATATATATATATATATACACACACACACACACACACACACACACACACACACACACACACACACACATTTATAAACACAATTATATATAATTATATATGAAATATATATGAATGTCCATATATATTCATACATCCTTCTTTCTTTTGTAAAATGATTTTTTTCTAAAATAATGTGAAAATTATTTTTGCAATTCTAATTATTATAATTTTTTTATATATAAATATTAATAATATTAATAAAACAGTAATTTCACAAAAGAAAGAAAGATATATGGACATGTATGGATATATTTCATATACAATTATATATAATTATATTTTTATCCATGTTTATACACATTTATGATATTTATATATATATAATTATGGCATAAATATCATGCATGAAATTTTTTACTATTCATGCCATAATTAATTTTTAACTTAACTATACTTAATTTTTAACCAAAATATATGTGCTAATATACTTAATTTATAACTATTATAATAATCTTAATATTACTTATGTATTATAATTTTAATTATGTTAATGATTTCGTCATAATAATTAATATGGTATTTACTGTATTTGTAATATCTTTTTACTTATTCCATATTGGTTATTGACATTATCATTGTTCATTTAATTTTTTATTCAACATTTAATTTAAGACAGAAATTATGAAGATTAGAAAGAGAAATTAAGATGCATTATAAAGTATGTCAAACAAGGAAAGATTAAGTATGCCAACTTCTCACGAAATATGTTTCGCATTTCACAGTTAGCCTTTGTCTCTTATGCGACATCTACAGACAGAGACGGCGGAGATTTAGAAAAAGATAGCCCAATTGCACACATCATGTTATCCTTTCCATGGACTGAATCTTGAGTATTCCCACTAAGCCAGCGGCATGATCCAATAACTATTTAATTGGTAACGGTACGCAGTTATGTGAACATCGAAAAAAACTCCAAGCGTTGCATTTTAACATCGTCAAATCTTTTTCCCTTCAACCGATTTTTCAATTTATGAAATAACCAGAAGACACACAGAACTATATCTGCACTATACGGGAGTTGGCGAAGTTGGACAATGTAATGGACAATATAGCAGTATTTAGTCAAAAAATTTAATTCAAATTCTCGTTCGATCATTACCCAGCAAACACAAATACATCTCAAACACGAATCATAATTTTTTGGAATTTAATAATATAAAAATTTAATAATTGATTTTATATCAAAAGTTATTATGTATTTCCGGAGAATTATCTTGAATTTCTCTTATTTTGCCTATTGTAGTTATATAACAGTGATATTCATTAAATACGACAATACCAGGTGTATAAGCTTATAGTAAATCCATTGTTTTTTAGTCAAAAAATACATTTTTTTTTCCTAGGAAGCAAAAACAAATTTATTCAAAGTATTTGCCCTCGCTAACTATACATTTTTCCCATCTTTCGGGCAATTTGTGTATACCACGCCAAAAAAATTCCTCATATTTCGAGGCAAACCATTCATCAAGCCATTTTCGGACATCTTCGTAAGAATCGAAGTGCCGTTTAGCGAGCGCGTGGCCCATCGACGAAAACAGGTGATAGTCAGAAGGTACCAGATCTGGTGAATAAGCGGGGTAGCACTTCCCAGTTGAGTGTCTCCAAGTAGTTTTGGACCATTGTTGATGTGTGCGATGGTGCGTTGTCATGGAGGAAAATCAGCTTGTCATGTCTTTTACGATAATGCGGCCTTTTTTCAGAGCAAGGTGCAATTTGATCAGTTGTTGGTGGTAGCATTAACAAGTTTTACCAGGTTTTAACAGCTCGTAGTAGATGACACCCTCCTGATCCCACCAAACGCATCGTTTTCCGTCCGAAGCGATTTGGTCTTGAGGAAGATGTTAATGGTTGGACGGGAACAACCCAAGATTTCTTGCGTTTAGGAATCTGAAAATAGATCCACTTTTCATCGCCTGTCACAATTCGAACGACTTTCTTTTTTGTCTGGCAAGCAGAATTTGGCATGTGTTTTGGCGTCGCTCCATCTGCCTATCATTCAGTTCATGCGGTACCTATTTTCTAATTTTTCGAATCTTCCCCATGGCATGTAGCCACATGAATGGAAATAGCTGCTTGAGAAACACCCAATTGCTCGGCAAGCATTTCTTGCAATTGGATACCGTCCTCGTCCAAAAGAGCCTGCAATTGACAGGCCTCAACCTTCCTGGGCCAATTTTCATGCTTCTTGTCACTCAAGTCAAAATTGTCGTCATTGAACCGGCAAAACCAATCTCTGCATGTTGTTTCCAATAAAACATTGTCGCCATAGGCCTCCACAAGCATTCGATGCGATTCGGCAGCCGATTTCTTCAAATTGAAACTGAAAAGCAAAGCTTCCCGCATATACTTTTTTTTTAGTAGCTTTTTGTATGTTCACTAATGCCACCTATGAATAGCGAATTTAAGTTTATACACCTGGTATAGTTGATATATAACAATCACATATAGAGACAAAATATGTATTATGTGTACAACTTTGCTTCCGCCGTTTTTTTTCCGAAATTCGAGGCTTTATTGTAAAAAACTGATTATACATTTATGATTCAAAGTATTGTCCATCGCTGGCCACTACTTTCTCCCATCTTTCGGGGAGCGTACGAATCCTGCGTCGAAAAAACTGGTCATCTTTTGAGGCTATCCACGAATCGATCCAATTTTTTACTTCCTCATAAGACCGGAAGTGCTGGTCAGCCAGGCCGTGTGCCATTGATCGAAACAAGTGATAGTCAGAGAGAGCAACGTCTGGAGAATACGGCGGGTGAGGTAGGACTTCCCATTTCAACGTTTCCGTATGCCTTGACCACTTTCACAACATGGGGTCGAGCATTGTCATGCTGCAAAATAACTTTATCGTGTCTTTCGTTGTATTGCGGCCGTTTGTCAATGCTCGGCTCAAACGCATCAATTACGTTCGATACCGATCGCCTGTGATTGTTTCAATCGGTTTTAACAGTTCATAATACAGTACGCCGAGCTGGTCCCACTAAATACAGAGCATGATCTTGGAGTCGTGAATATTCGGTTTGGCCGTCGACGTGGAAGCATGGCCGGGAAGGCCCCATGATTTTCTGCGCTTAGGATTATTGTAATGAACCCATTTTTCGTCCCCAGTCACAATGCGATGCAGAAATCCCTTCCGTCTTTGCCTTTCAAGCAACTGTTCACAAGCAAACAAACGCCGTTCAACATCTCTCGGCTTCAATTCATACGGCACCCAATTTCCTTGCTTCTGAATCATTCCCATGGCTTTGAGACGTTTTGAAATGGCTTGTTGAGTCACTCCCAATGATCATGCCAATTCTTCTTGATTTTGACACGAGTCTTGCTCAAGTAATGCCTCCAATTCAGCATCTTCGAAAACCTTCTCTCTTCCACCGCTATGTTGGTCTTCGACGTCAAAATCTCCGTTCTTGAAGCGTTGAAACCATTCATGACACGTTCTTTCACTAATAGCGGTCTCACCTAAGTATTTGAGAGCATTTGATGAGCCTCAGCCGCAGATTTCTTCGTATTGAAGCAAAAAATTAAACCTCCCGCAAATGACGAGAATTTGACTCGTAAACTGACATTTTCAATCGAGAATAACTTTATGATGCAGACATAAATCGACTAATGTTTCTATGGGGTTATGTTGACAGATGTTCAAGTTTATTGTATTAGATGTACAACTTTGCTTCTGCCGTTTTTTTT
>NW_012130899.1:0-3734 GCF_000143395.1 Atta cephalotes | reverse complement strand
GTGTAGTGTAGTGTGTGTGTGTGTGTGTGTGTGTGTGTGTGTGTGTGTGTGTGTGTGTGTGTGTGTGTGTGTGTGTGTGTGTGTGTGTGTGTGTGTGTGTGTGTGTGTGTGTGTGTGTGTGTGTGTGTGTGTGTGTGTGTGTGTGTGTGTGTGTGTGTGTGTATCATTAAAGCAATTTAGCAAGTATTATTTCAGCTAATAAAAATAATATTTTATAATATTATTAAAATCAAGTTATTATCATATATCATATATATATATGTCATCATTTGTATTTATTATTTTTTTTACTATTATATTTAACATTAATTATTTATATTTTTTTGTTCCGTCTCTTTCACAACATGAATAGATATGTTACAACTATACATCCATTAGCATTATAGATGTTCATGGTTTTCAAAGGAACGCACGATTCCCGTACGATTACAAAAATTAAGCATAGTAAATGGAGTTGTCAGATGGAAGACCGCGCATGGGTGCATCATAAAATTAGTTCTCGAATTCATAAAATAATTTTTTTTATTATGATTTTGTCATGTATCCTCTGAAATATAATGCTAATCAATAATAATTTTCACAATAAAATTTCAATAAAATTTAATGAAATTTTCTCTATCATTATTACACTATTAGTGACTATATATTAGACACTATTAGACACTACTTGTTGAATTTACTTATTGCATTAGTGAATTTACTTATTGCACTAGTAGTATATTTTTATACTGACTAGATCAATTCAAGATTTTATTTTCAACTCGAAAATTAATCGAAATTGGAGCCAAAAATCCATCGAAATCAATAGAAATTTTTTTTCGAAAATTTTCGACTTTTATTTTCAACATCGAAACGAGAAATTATTTCTGATTGGGTTGAGCTATATAATATATTGTAATTGTTTTCAATTTTTGCGAATTGTAATGCAATACGCAATATAATACTATATTACTATATTACTATATAATATTTTAATATTTTACGGTTAAATATATAGGGAGAAGTCACCTCTTTGTATACCCCTTAAGGGGATTTTAAAGTAAATCTGTTTTATCAATTCTTTTCAAACAAGTATTTTTCTAATTTTGTCTTTATAGAATAAAAAAAATTCTTCATCGTAATTAAAGTATAAACGATAATTGTAATCCAAATCACCTTTATGTAAAAAACAAAAAAAGGAAAATTACAATTTTGGACTTTTAACGTAACTCGTAATAATGTTTGCTTTATATACGAATTTTATACTTCGTACGTATAAAACAATCTTAGTTTGGACTAGAGATTATATGAACAACCAATGTTGAATTATGTTTAGAAACTTAATACAAAAGGTTAGTTAATTAGAAAATTTGTATGTATGTGTAAAGGCGATATAGTAGCTGTATAAAGATATGTCGATATTTCGTATTTTTATCGGTAAAATATCTCATCGCAGTTCAGGCTTCATTTTAGATCCTCTTAACATTTAAAACAAAAAACGTTTTAAAAAATTTTAACAAAAGCACTGAAAAGATCAGAATATTTCTGTACTTACACCAAACTTTGATTCATTAGCAATAAAATAAAATAACACTTTAATGAAAATAAACATTGAATTATTGTTTAAATCAAATTTTTAAAAAGTAACTTTCCGTATGATTTAGAGACCGGGTCGTTAAACTGTACTGGATTCTAAATGCACTTCTAATAAACAATCTTCTAATAAACAATTAATTAATAATAAACAAACAAAGAGAAATATTTTAAATGTTCTTAAGATCCAATAAATAATATTTATGAATAACTGTAAATTATATTAAAAAGACTCAATACAAACATACATTTTCTTATACAAATATCAAAATATAGTAATTATTCACTATTACTCAATTACTCAATTTTAACATTTTATTTTAAATGTATATAATGTATATAGAATATTGACATTATTTAACTCAATTCTGTTATTTTATCTTAAATGTAGGTACAATAAATGCCAGCGATAAGTACGATTTACTCAATATTTTTTATTTTTACAAATTTGCTAACAACAATTTACATATACAATTTGCTAATTTAATGCTATACTTGAAAAGAGTTCAATATCAATTAAATCTCTGTAATTTACTATAATTCAATTACTCATTTTATACTAATAACACTTTTTTTAAATTGTACGAAATCTTAGATCAAACACCGAAGAAATTAATTTTAAATTTGTAAATGGACAGCTCGAAGACAAAACAAAAATGATAATACTAGCCATGTTAGCATCACATCTGAGTTATTTCACCTTTATCAAGAAAAAATCACCTTTATCAAGAAAAAAAATATTTCGTTTGGAAAATACAAAGAAGGCATGATTTAACTGTTAGTACTGTAAGAAATTTAGAGGAAATAGGCATAACAGAGAAGCTATCAGAGTCGGGGCTATGTGACTTAGTGGCAGGAAGTCTACCATTTCGGAAGAGAACAGGCCTCAGTTCGAATCTCGGAGCGTCCTATTTTTTTTATGTGTCGCTTATTTCTTACAGTACGGCTAGCCAATTCCACACACTAATATTATAAAATATACATATTACTGAATGTAATAGAATGTATATATCAATTTTTACTTCAAAAATGACAATTAAAAAATGTAATTTATGGATTACAAATAAGTTAAATATTATTTTATATCAATTATAAGATATAAACTAATTTACTTTCGTAAAACGTCAAAATCATCAACTTAAAAAGCATGGTTATTAAAAGTTGTGTAACAAAAATGTCTCAAGTTAAGACATTTAATCATATTATTCTTTCCTTGTCGATATTATTTCATTTCTATTATTAATCAATACTTTTCTATCAAGTTCAAGTAGTTTCTAATAAGTTTCTATCAAGTTGACAAATAATTTTTTACTGATATAGTTTCTAAAAAACTTAATTTTTAAAAAACTTTTTAAAACCCTTTTTAAAAAATTTAATTTTTTTGATTGTGCCACTTTCAAAGTGAGGAAGCGACATAAATGCAATTAAAAAGAAACATTTACATATTGTCTTTTGATAATAATTATTATTTGAATATATTAAACTATAAATATACTAGCGTATAATTCACGCATTAATATCAATAGTATCTATAAACTAACATACTTTTAATTACGTTTAATACAAGTTATTTGTTGTATTTAGAAGTAAGTTTTAACTTCAAAACATATTTAAAAATCCTTTTATCAAAATTCTTTCAAAATTCTTTTTCACGCAGCCGGAATCACGGCCTTCACATAAAAGCATTAAGTTCTTCTTTTCGCTCAAGCAAAAAAAAAATACAATGAGAAAGTTAATAATGCTTCGTTCTTGGACAATTATAAGTTGCATCACGAAGAAAGTTAATTTCTTCCTGAAGCAAAAGTAAACCTCAGTAACAACAACAACACAACTTTGCTAACAATCCTAATTGCCGTTCAGCGCTTGATTAAGAATTAATTTCGATGTTTTCTATTTCTCATAGTGAATAATATAACATATGCCGCGCTTATATCATTACGCGACTACATTGCGATTGCCATGGCATTTATTTTAAATATAAGCGGTTTGCGGCGAAGTCTGCATTACGGAGAGATGTCCGCGATCCTTGAATAATTCCGGCGTAGCATTAAACGTAAGCAATTCAAATCGGTTAATTATTCCGTGAAGGTTCACTTACTCGACTTCCCAATTTGATTCGCAGATCTTTCACTGCAGCATTGAAACGCCTCTCTCTCTCTCTC
>NW_012130898.1:0-3736 GCF_000143395.1 Atta cephalotes | reverse complement strand
AGATGGGGTAGCACTTCCCAGTTGAGTGTCTCCAAGTAATTTTGGACCATTATTGTCGTGGAGGAAAATCAGTTTGTCATGTCTTTTTCGATAATGCGATCTTTTTTCACCGTGCTCTGCACGGTGCAATTTGATCAATTGTTGGTGGTAGCGGTGAGCATTAACAGTTTCACCAGGTTTTAACAGCTCGTAGTAGATGACACCCTCTTGATCCCACCAAACGTACAGCATCGTCTTCCATCCGAAGCGATTTGATCTTGAGGAAGATGTTGATGGTTGGGATCAACTCAAGATTTCTTGCGTTTAGAATTCTGAAAATAGATCCACTTTTTATCGCCTGTCACAATCCGATGCAAAAACGACTTTCTTTTTTGTCTGGCAAGCAGAATTTGGCATGTGTTTTGGCGTCGCTCCATCTGCCTATCGTTCAGTTCAGTGCGGCACCCATTTTCCGATCTTTTGAACCTTCCCCATGGCATGTAGTCGTGGAAATGGCTGCTTGAGACACCCAATTACTCGGCAAGCATTTTTTGCGATTGGATATCGTCCTCGTCCAAAAAAGCCTGCAATTAACAGTCCTCCTTCCTGGGCCGATTTTTACGCTTCTTGTCATTCAGGTCAAAATTGTCGTCATTGAATCGGCGAAATCAAATCTCTGTACGTTGTTTCCAATAAAGCATTGTCGCCATAGGCCTCCACAAGCATTCGATGCGATTCGGCAGCCGATTTTTTCAAATTGAAACAGAAAAGCAAAGCTTCCCGCATATGCTTTATTTTTAGCAGAAAAACTAGACATGATTACGAAAGAAAAAATGTATGTTGTTGTATGAAATTGCTGATGATGTGCACTGGTTAATGTTGACAGATGTCAAACACATAAAAAAAAGTGTGTTGTGTGCCCAGGGTACGCTCACTAATGCCACTTATGAGCAAACAGCATGAGCGGATTTAAGCTTATACACTTTATACACCTTATAATATTCAGAATAAATATTTGCAATACCTGAAATGTCATATGTCATGCTGAGAGAGATAAAATAATAATGATTATGCAAAGTTAAAATGAACATATAATTTGCCAAGTACATGCGAAAATTTTTTTTCGACTTTTACTCGCATTTAGACATGATTCACGTTACTATTCTATTTATAATGACTTTATATATATATATATATATATACATATATATTATTTCTAGTTTAATCGAAATAATTTTATCGGTAATATTTTGTTAAGGAAGAATCTCATAATTCCAAGTTAATGTCAATCTGCACGAATGTATACATAAACTGCGATTTGCCAGAGTTTTTCGCGTCGCTATTGATTATATAATTTCTTCTTAAATGGCAAATTATATATACCACTTCATTAGAGTTGACCTTAAACACATAAATACGAAATCGACATAAGAGAATAGAAATTGTTAATGTCGTCGTATGACTTCGTTTATGCTCATCGAGAAAGAATTTCGTTGTTCAAATTGTTCCTTTTTAATTTTTCAAATCTAATTTATTTATTCAATTTATATTTAATTCCGTAATTTGTATTATATCATTTATTTTCTAATATATTCAAATTTAATTTACAATCTAATCAAAGTTAAAAAAATATCGTCAGTAATTTGCAAAGCGAAACGATTTTTTTAACCTCTCAGAGTTGACGGTAATCTATTGGACCTATTTAATTATATTTTTTTATGTTACAAAATAATTTAATTTAGTAAGTATTCATTCTTTTTTATAAATTATATCATCTTGGTTCCTCGAAATGAATTACTATCTTTTAATATAAATTAAATAAGTAACGGACTCAGCGACAAAATCTATACCTATAACTGTGTTACAAATTTTGACGTCAGCTCCGAAAAATATATCTTAATATTAATATATATTTAATTACAAATTAAATTCGAATAAAGATTACAAATCATAAATGACATATGGCCCCTTTAACGACTTCATGTAGTCCGACAATCGTTTTGTTTTTTTTTTGAGATTCGCGTGCATTCAACCGGCAATAGCGGTCTGGATTGAAAATTGTTCGTTACAGTAATTGCCATACCGCACGAATGGCAAATAAATGATCCGTACCATTGCGTGTTGCGACCTTATATTTTATTTAAGGCAAAAAGAACTACGTGTTATCCGGCATCTTGACCTTGCGCCTTCTAACTGTTGAATTTTTTTTAAGACATTCTTGTAGATTCAGATATTTATTAGACGCACTCACTTTTCCATCAACGACGCCTTTCGACCGCCTATTAAGGGTCTTTTAAATATTCCATTTTCAAACGAGTATAGAATTGTACATGAGTACTATTTTACTGCGTATTTCGATTTTATGAGGAATTTATGAAGAAAAACATCCGTTGCTGTCGCATTTTTTCATGAACTGAAAATTTATGATGATAAAATTTATATGTTTGACCAATGAAAATGACATGCTCATGAATTTTTTATGATAAAACAAGGACACTTCGGCTGACTCCTTATTTCCTCGATTATTCAATTAATTCGAATAGTTGTTTAGATAATTCAAGTTGCATTTCCAATTATTGATTTAAGGATAATGAAGGAAATTATATAAAATTATATATAAACATGCGGAAATGAATACAACCTTGCGTGATTGTTAAGTAAATTTTCCGTGCTTGCGTGAAGCTAATGCAATTTGTGAACTATCATATAATCGCGAGTACATAGATCTATAAAGTTATTACGCTATAAGCATTATCTAATGACCAAGCGTTCTATAAAATATTTAATTTCAAAATTGATACATAAATGATAGCATTTGGTTTCAATTATATGTTAAATAAAAAGTAAAATTATTATTTTTTCCATATTCAGGATTCTATCAATTATCTCTCTAAATAATTTTAGCTAAATGGATTTTTATTTTAAGAAATTTTTTATTAGCAAAATTATGTAAAACATTAAACTCTGCTAATCCGTTTCCTTTATTGGTCAATATAAATTTTATTTTTCCTTAAGAAATATGTCAAAATTAGATCTTAAGTATATAACTCCACTATCATATATTCGTTTGCCAAAATGAACAACAATTTATTTCAGCGAGTCATCGAGCAATGAGGCGGGATAAACAAGAGCAAAGTGAAGAAACAAACAGAGCGGTAATAATCTTCCAATAAACATTAAAAAGCGAAATATTTCCAAACACCACGGTCATAGGTCCTGCACGATGTTACGTTATTGATCGGTCAGGAAGCTGCTCCGATAAATTTTATTTGCACGCGCGTTCAAAATGGAGATTCCGGTCGCGTCTTCGCTCTGATTCGCTCAGCTTCATAATTTCATCATTCATCGTATGTAAATCACTTTTAGAGCGCATGTATTGCTCCAATGAAAGCAGTAAATTTCTGCGTGATTTATCTTGCATGTTCGCACGTTTGAACCCATACTAGCGAGACACTATTAATATCGTAGAAATTATCGGTGACTCGTTTTTTTTTATATGTTACAATCTCACCCGATACGTCTCATTCTTATTTTTTATTCCTTAAATCAAATTTCTCCTTTAAGCTTTGATAACAGAAAATAATGTAGGAATGTTACTGTGAATATGTGTGTATTTTATATTTACGCAAATATAAATTTAAAATATCTAATCAATTCTCATGTTTCCAAATATACTTTCTCATTTTATATACTACACACACACACACACACACACACACACACGCGCGCGCGCGCGCGACGTAAAATAATTATATAT
>NW_012130897.1:0-3740 GCF_000143395.1 Atta cephalotes | reverse complement strand
TATATATATATATATATATATATATATATATATATATATATATACAATTAAAATGAAAGCATTTTACAATATATGATATAATATATATAAATAACAAAAAAATATGTTGCTACAGTGCTCAGTATCGAAATGAGAAATAAATATTTTTGATCGTTTACAGTTGGGAAATTAGTTGAAATACTTTTTCAAAAGTTTTTAGTAATAATTTTCACCGATAAACTTAAGTTTAATAAAATACAAAAAGCTTACGTGCACGTTCGTTTTTCGTTTCACTCAAGCGAGCTTAGAAACATAAATCGGGACAAACTTCGAGTGTGCCATCGAAATTGCGCGTTTATTCTTGCAGTCTCGTTTTGAGACTGAAATTGCCTTTCTATGATAATCATCAGGCTTAAAGTAGGGTCTCTTCTGCCAAGAGTGTAAAGCGTCTTCACTTCATAATAATCGACTTTTCTGCCCCTATCCTCTCCATGTCGTTCTCGATTCGATCGCTCCAAAAGGTCGAAAATTACTCAAGATTTATTTGGACGAAGAGACGCTTTCATCCTCGAACGGGAAAGATCGAAGGTATGCCATATAAATCGCGTATTGATCCATTATGCGAATTTGAAGCCATTTTCCTGAACAATGCATTCGTTTTAATGCAGTGCACACGTTGTTCAATTGCCCATCGATTTGAGTCGCATACTGCTGTACATACATTAATATCGGTTTACGATTAGTCGTTGCGTAGCAATTGTTGTCCGACAAACGTGTTGCACGAAATTATACTGGCTAATTATAATAACAATTTCTCCAGTACAATTCGATTAATTATTACCGCTCCGTTATGTCTATTCATTATTCATAGGTTTCATTCTGTAAGTAGTTTTGATAATTAATGAGATTAAGAGATCAATTAGATCAAATCCGCTACATTAAGAGCTTCGGAATTTTTGAGTTCACGCAATGACAATCTCGGCGTTCATTTAGATATTTAATCAAGAATAAAATTAGTTTAGAAAAATCTTAGCTCTGATTTCGAATTAAGTATACATATTTTTTTTTTTAGTAGATTATTTTCCAATTTTAGAATTAAAAAAAGAAAAGGAAAAATTGAAAACCAAGATTAAAGTTAATCTTACATTTGTAGAATGACTGTGGAATGACTCACTCGTACATAAAATTTATGTATATCGATATCGTTTTAAGGTTAACAAACTTATCCAGTTATTGTTAAAAATAAAATGTTAAAATAAATAAAATTTTAACATTTTTGCATTAACATTTTTGTCTTAAAAAGTTCAGTATACGTTTTTTAAAATTAAAATTAATATTTTATGTTTAATATTTTAATTCGTTCTTCTTATTACATTTAGCAGTATGTTGCACGAATAATGTTCTGTAACATAGATTGTATAATGAAATAAGTTAATGATAATAAAAGGTAAACAATTCCAAAAGTTTTGTGATTAAAAAAGACGAGCTAAACTTTGTTTCGCTTTAATGTCTTTCGAACACGATTGGTAAAGTTACGATTCCGAGAAGAAGGATCGTTAGACACTTGACGGACAGAAACTCGATTGAAAGTTCATTCCGCATCGTTTTTTAAGAAAATCCAAATAGCGCCGACAATGCTAAAATAAAGTAAATACGAATCAATGAATATTAATTGATCAAATGACGTTGTAAGCATGCAAGTCAATTATGAATATGTATTAGAATCACCGTGATAAAAGATCATTAGCGTAAACATTGATGAATTTTTGCTTTTAAATATTGCGCCAAGCATTTAATTTATCTATTTGCATGCAGTTATTAATAATGCAAAGGAAAATTAATGCAATGTTCACGCTAAAAGTCATATAAAAGCCATATTATTATATTATAAATTTACTATGAATAAATTTTACACCACTTTTTGTGTTGTAATTAACTTGAATTTGTTTTGAAAAAGGAATAAATCAATATAAATTACATTCATCAAGAATATAATTTTTCTCTCTTATTTTACGCAAAAGACATATTTTGATACATATAAATAAATTTTTTTATGTTCTTTATAAGTTATATTCTCTATAAGAAGACTTCAATAATTTTAGCAGTTCGCCATGGATCGTGATGTACGAGCAAATTTTAAATCCAACACGTTTCTCTTTGAAGAATCTGCACACGCGGCCAATAAATTTCACATTGTGTCGTCAGTGGTTGCCCCGACACTCCATTTCTGAGTGTCAGCGGTACCCTCTGCACGTTTGAACATCGCAAACGGTGAATGGAATAAATAAAAAGATGCTTGATTTATATAACATTTTGACTTACAAAAAATTTAATAGCATCTCGAAAGTGACAACCACAGTAAAGCCGCATGAGATTGCTTTCAGGCTTACTGAGGCCCAAAGTAACACTTTGTTTAAGAATTTATAAAATATTGTATAATATATTGTATAATATATAATTTTCACAGAATACGTTTTTACACAGGAAATATTCTGTATACATAAATGTTTTATATATAAATATTCCTAAGTATTTTTGCAAAAAAATTTTTAACAGTGACATCTGATTCTATAAATCTACGAGTATAATCCGATTATAAATAATTTCACAGCTTGATAAAAATTTCGATCGTCACGGAACTTATAAACCTATAAATGATGTTTACGTCATAAAATTTTTTTTGGCACATGTTACTAAGGATTTAGTAGAACACATTCGTCATAGAATAGCGACTATAAACAACATTTGTGCACGCACGTCCGTGAAGAATTATGGCTAATATAATCTGCATATAAAAACGTGAGATGCACAATTCCACGAAATTTCTCTGACTCGAAGTTAAATGTTTCCTCAAATTAATGTAATATAACAGAACGTCGTATTTTATTTATTTTGCACCAAAGTAGTGTGCATTATTTTATTTATCTTATTACAAGCTGTAAAAATGTAGTATTGATCGGAAAAATTCGAAAATACGCAAGATTTTTTTTGTACGTTAAAAGGCAATGCGATATCGATAAAGCTCATTCGCAGATTTCCGCAAGCCTCATGTTTCCTAAATTCTCCTACGTGGTAGAAGATCATGCATAATCTACACAATAGCTGCCACGACAATCAGAGATTATGGGATCTACGGGCACATTCATCGCGACGTGTCGTACATGATAAACAGCGCGGAGAGGTATTGTCTTGGTAATGTTGAATTTCAGATAGAAAGAGCACGATTGCAAAATGAAAAAATAATGATAAGATTATACGTCAATTGTCGTTAAATGTCGATTCGATCGTCAATGACAGTGACTGCAACCTCCATCATCCTCATTAAAAAGTGCGCGAATGAATCGATCGCTTCGAGAAAGAGATAATTTTTCCTTGATAGAAGTCACGAGCTTGAAATATTTATTTCATTTTGTTATCGTACCCTTCTAATAATTCTCTTTCCATGAATTTTATTTATTATTATTTTATACAGGTGTAAAACTAGACAGGTATAAAAAATTTATTTGTATGAATATATTTATGTATTTTTTATATTTTTTATATAGATATATTTTTTCGTAACTTAAATAAATTATCCATATTGTAAATATTTTTATAACGGTAAAATCTGAAGGTCTACATATTAAATTATTGTAGTGCGAGGCACTCAAATTTCATTATTACTATCTTGAATTATTATTACTCTAGATTAGACAGCGTACTTTGATTAATATTTTAGATTCCTGTATATATATATATATATATATATATATATATTTAGT
>NW_012130896.1:0-3743 GCF_000143395.1 Atta cephalotes | reverse complement strand
AACGAGAAACACGAAAGTGATTTTGCAACATGACAATGCTCGATCCCATGTTGCGAAAGTGGTCAAGACATACTTGGAAACGTTGAAATGGGAAGTCCTACCCCATCCGCCGTATTCTCCAGACGTTGCTCCCTCTGACTATCACTTGTTTCGATCAATGGCACACGGCCTGGCTGACTAGCACTTCCGGTCTTATGAAGAAGTAAAAAATTGGATCGATTCGTGGATAGCCTCAAAAGATGACCAGTTTTTTCGACGCGGGATTTGTACGCTACGAAAGATGGGAGAAAGTAGTGGCCAGCGATGAACAATACTTTGAATCATAAATGTATAACCAGTTTTTTACAATAAAGCCTCGAATTTCGGAAAAAAAACGGCGGAAGCAAAGTTGTACATCTAATATTTTAACCAAATTTGTTTACAAAACAAAAACAAATAATTGAAATAATATTATATTAATAATTAGATTATTATGATTTATATTAGTTATAATTATATATACATATATATAATAATTTATATTAACTATGTCATAATTTATAAATGTTAATGCTTGTTAATGTCAATTATCCATACTTACATTCTTTCTATATAATATAAAAAATATATTTATTGAAAGTCATAATATTTGAAATTTATATATTATATTTACGTCACATGCTGATAATTATATTTGCAATTTAGATTAAGAGATCTATTTTTCATTATAATAGGATTTTTAATTAGAATAAAAAGCAGTAAAAGTAGTAATTATAAAAGAATTCAAATTATAAGGATAAATATCATGTTTATGATGCATTAGATATTATTTCCAAATACATGTGGATAGGTATAACAAATCTTAATAACGCTAAAATATGGCTGTATTTGCGAATGGGACATTCTTCCGATTGAGTAAACTGTTGAAACTTTACAGACAATATTGTTATAGTGAGTATTTATAAATAAAGTGATAAAGATCCTAACTTCAGATTTTTTATAATTTAAATAATAAAAAATAAAAAAGCGAAAAATTATAACTGATATTTTTACATATATATATATATATATATATGCATATTATATTCTTTTAATCTCAGAAACTATATAATTTTAACCAAACTTTACATTGAGTATATTCACTTCAACGCCTCTCCTTGTTTTTGGGGCGCACGACTTTTCACACGAAGCGAGTTTTACCCCTTCCTCCTCTACCAAGTCTGCGTTCAGATTCCGGATACTCCTCAAATGTCATGTCATCCTTGCTTAACGTTCGGTAAACAACAAGAATGATATCCGGGGAGCACCCAGGGGAATCCGAACGTAGCTCAAAGGACGCACGATTTTTCAAGGACGCGAGATGAGTTTCACTTCACCTTAAAACATTAGAGATATTCTCATCCGCCATTTTGGTTCTAGTTGATTGTATAGTATGACTAATGATAAAGATAAATGTTAATTATAAGAAGATCCCACTCATTTCAAATTGTGATAAAAATATACATTGCATTGATGTGTTTCCGCGTTTAAAAATAAAGATTTGATCAGAAAAATGTTGCTCTGCTCCGCAAACCGAGATCGTTAAAGTTGATGAATATTTGAATTAGGAAATCTGTCACAACAGTGGTTCACTGCTTTAAAAACAAATTCACTGCTTATAAAATACAAATTCACTTCTTAGCAGAGAATATATGTTTTTAAAGCATAGTAAACCACTGTTATGACAGATTTTTCTAACCCGAATAGTGATCGATTTTAAGGATTAATATCTCGATTCGCGGAGAGGAACAACACTTTTTTCTTGTCAAATCTTTATATTTACGCGAACGTGTAAAACGTATTGATTCAGTGTATTTTTATCAAAATTTGGGCTCTTCGTAACATTTATCTTTGTCACTAATAATATACTATAATCTATCAATCAAGTGGATCCAAGATGGTGGATAAGAATATCTATATATCTAATGCCTTACAGCTCCCCCCTGCCAAGGGGCGTACAACTTTCTACTCGCGAAGCGAGTTTCATTCCACCTCTCCCCTTATCGAGCGCATAGGAGCGCATGACTTTTCGTGAAACTACTTTTTTTTAATTTTTAAATTATATAAAACCTAAAGATAAGATTTTCATAAACAGTCATTATATATCGTAACAATATTGTCTATAAAGCTTTAGCTCAAATGGAAGGGATATCTCGAAAGAACATCCCTAAATATTCATAAAAAGTTCGATTCATATTCTCAATATTCCCATTGTGCCGAAAATTTTGGTACAGTGCAAGAATCATTATAGAATATACAAATATTGATAAAATGTTCAGAAATATTGTATGAATACTCCTTGTACGATTACGAAAATCATTCGTGAGCGAGTAGTATGCATTTCCGCCAACAGAGGACCGTAATGGAGAGGATTTATTCTTTAATAAGAATCATTTAAGAGAGAATATAAGGAGCGTAACATTTTGCTTATAAAATAAGCACCAAAATTAGGTTCGAAGGTGTGTTTTTCAAAATTTTGTTTAAAAACTGATTCGTAATTTCTGGAAAAATTAAAATTTTGCGGAACATATATATGGAACATTCTTGAAGTACATAACGATATATAAATGGAATTTTTAATCGATATATTAAATGCTTTTACATTCCTGAAATACTTTGGAATATTCCGGAATACACTTGGAATGCTTTTTAGGGATTTTAGGAACCTTTTAAGAATATTCTTGCTTCCACGAGTGTTTTCTATATAAAGACTATGCGTTTCGTGGGTTTTCTCCGTGTCCAGATTCATTCTTAGAATGCCAATGTTTCATGAACTTTGCAGTCCACTTCATCAGGACAAGGAGCAGCCTGGTACTAAGTCTTTTAAGGATATTTCAGAAATATTTAGTGTTAACTGAGAAATCTCGGTAAGTAAAAAAAATAAGGAGTCCTACAGACTTTGTAGCGCCACAATTGAAAGCACCGATCCATTATACGAAGCTATTTTCTGGCGCTATAGAAAAATGTCGCGAATATGTTCATATGGTCCAATTTATGGCGGACAAAAAACGTTGCGGATGCATTGAGTGAACTTCAACTTTTGCGTCTTGCGTTGTGCGTCCTTCGCGCGTATTATAGTATCTGCGACCTATTACAATCTAAAATATGTTTTACTTGTAATCTGCGACCTGCGTTCTGCATCTTATATAGATCGGACTTACGCATTCGTAGCGCACTTCTATCACGCCACGAATTCGCCTATTTACATATACATCCGCAACATTTTTTCGTTGCGTCACAAATTGGCTCATATTTCAATTATGGCGTTACAAAATCGCTCGTCTGTAGGAATCCTTAACAAAGATTATGTCGCAATATCTCCGCTCATAGAACACGTAGAAAAAAATAAAAGCATTTTTACATACAATGTGAGTAGTGGCTATCGATTGAGTATATATAGAACTTGATCAATTGATGATTGATGATTTAACCTTTATTGAGAATGTCTCCAGATCTGTCACAACTCGTCGGTTCGCATAAAGGAACACGGCAGTGTCTCGCGCCATGACACTTCGCTTTTCTTAGCGCCGGGACACTACCGTGTCTCCAGATAATAATTAAATGATTTTCTTACCTTTTTTATACGTAAAATTTACGAAAATTTAAAAAGAATTATCCAGTTGCACAATAACATATTTATAAATAACTATAATGATACATTGAAAAAATTTATTAAATCTACATTTTTTTAAATAATATTAATCGCAAATAAATATTTATTTAGA
>NW_012130895.1:0-3742 GCF_000143395.1 Atta cephalotes | reverse complement strand
AATTATTTTATATATATATTTTATATATATATAATTTTATATATATAATATACAATATATTAAAACTATAATAAAATAATGTAATTATGAAAATTGATTTCTATCGTGATTTCTCCAAGTAACCCCATTCTTCCTTGATCATATCCGCAGCTTTTTCAGCAATCATATAAGTAGGTATGTTTAAGTGCCCCGATATAATTTCGGGCATGATAGACGCATCTGCCACTCGTAATCCTTGAATACCGATCACCTACAATACATTATACATAAACATTGTATATAAACTGACAAATTAAAAATATACACTTATATGACACACTACTTATAATATTTCTAGTAAATTGTCATTTTTCCAGGAAATACCTTTAATTTAGGATCAACGACAGCGGTAGGGTCTTCCTTTGCTCCCATTTTGCAAGTTCCAGAGTAATGAAAAAGCGTGAAAGTCATGATCCTTAACACGCATTCCCAATAAGCATTGGAATTATATTCATAGTCATTGCATTCAGTATAAGTAATGTTTAATAACTGAGAATTCAACGCCTGCATCGCCTTTGTTTGACCAAAATTTAATGCAGTTCTAAGACCTGCGATCATTGTCTTCATATCATTTGGATCATTGAAATAATTCAGTGTAATCTCTGGTTTAACATTAATATCATTAGCCAATAATGTTATTCGACCACGACTTTTTGGTTTCATCAATATTGATGCAAGGGACCAACCATATGTACCAACATATTTGTTCCATTCCTGACGTATAAATTTTTTAAAATGTAATATGTCTGGAAAAATATAATCTTCTTTAAATGAACTACTGGCAAACAGTAGTTCGATATCTGGTAAACCGTTACGTTTTTTCGGGTGTTTTGTATTAACGAAACCAATGGCTTCTATTCCACTCGGGAGCGTAAACGGTCCTGTTCGCTTTAATAAAAAATCGGTTATATACGGATTAAAAGGATTTAACTGTTCGCTTGGTAGTAAACTTATCGATGTATTTATTGTCCACGTTAATCCGTAAAAGGCTATATGATCCATAAAGTTCTCACCAACTGGTGCATCTTGGATGACATTTATACCTAATTCGATAAGATGTTTCATTGGTCCAATGCCGGACAACATTAATAATTGAGGTGATCCAATCGCACCTGCACATACGATCACTTCTTTGTTCGCAAACACACGTGTAATTTGATTATGCTTAACAAACTCTACGCCGATTGCTCGTTTTGTATTAGAATCGATCAATAGTTTTGTCGCCATACTCTCAAGAGTTACATGAAGATTGTTGCGATCGCGCGCAGGATTTAGATACGCTCTGTTGCTGCTCATGCGGGTGCCGTTCATGATTGTAGCCTGCACATATGAGAATCCTATTTCCTCCTTTCCGTTGTAATCTACTATTGGATATCCCATTTCCTTGCTAGCTTGTATAAATGCTTTTACAACGCCCGTGCGAAATTCTGATTGGGTGATATGTACTGGTCCATTGGTACCATGATAGACAATATCCGACTTCAATTCCGGGATATCCATTGTTTCTAATTTTTTGAAATATTTGAGGACATCCTTGTATGCCCAGCCCTCGTTTCCCATCTCGGCCCAGCGATCGTAATCCTTTGCGTTTCCTCTAGTAGCAATCATAAAATTTAGTGTACTACCTCCGCCAATAACTTTTGCTGTTGGACAAATGCAGTTATTGTCTTCTATGCCTAAACAGTACTTATTAGATGACTTCGTTCGATAACTTCGATTTATCTTGATCTTTTGCAGTAAACAAGAAATTAATGGGATATCCATGTATAAGCTTTCATATGTTCCGTCTTCGATCAGTAGCACTTTAATCTGAGGAATCTTGCTCAATCTTGCAGCTATAGTCGCGCCGGCTGTACCAGCGCCAATCACTATAAAATCAAACGTATCTCCAGATTGAGGTGTTGTGTCCGGTACTTGTTCGGCTAAATAACGTCGGCTCTGTATAAAGAAATCCACGACTCCTTTAATTAGCTTTAGTATATTCATTAATCTTAATCCTCCCGTATCGTCGCCATAAAGATTGTTGCTTGGTAGGTACAATTCTAATAAGCCGATTGTGATGGCAATGATAACGACAAAAATTGCTGTCTTTTTCATTATATTTTTTAAAATAAATATTTCTTCTTATAATTTCTTCTTAATAATTAATAATTTTCTCTTATAATGATAGAGATTATATATGATAGAGATCGGTGTCTGGATGCTCGATATATCTGTATCACAATATTATATTATAGTTAAATATTATATAATATATTACAGTTAGATATCATAGTGAAGTTACAATATAAAATAAAAGCCAGATTATCGAACTGATAATTACACTAAATGTCAACTTTTGGGAATTCTGTTCAAATACATATTGAAATTATCACCGAATTCTAGTGAGTGTTTTCTATATATATATATTCTTATTTTTAACTTGATCCGAAATCTGGATTGGTACTATCCAGTCACATGTATATAAAATCTTACGCATTCCGTTTCACGCATGATACTAATCTTTTTCTTAAATAATTTTTTGATGATTACAAGATAAAATGACATCATGCGCAATATGTGTGAAACGAATGTTCTCCTTTTACGTAATATTTCTTGAAAAAGTACAGTACATAATATTTCTTGTTTAATGACGTGATTTGTATCCATCCGAGGCACTAAAAACAAAATGTTTTCTCGACGCTCACATCAGTTTGATAAATGGATTTGGCTGATCGACAATATGAGATGTAATACATGCTGATAAAAAATAATAGAAACATTCTTTTTCATATTCTTTTCAAGAATAAACTGATATCTTTGAATCCTCGTTACAAGTTTAGTTTGAACTATATTAATTTTTTCAATTTTTAATTATTAATTATTTAATTTTTAATTATTTAATAATTATTTAATTTAATTATTAATTATTTAATACAATATGAATTAAAATAGTTAATATTTTTTTTTTCATAATGTTAAACAATAAATTAAACAAATTATTATAAATATGAGATACGGAATAAAAGTAAATAAAGTTTGATTTTAGTTCGTATATTTTACGAATAAGAAGATGAATAATATTAATTCTTATACACATTAACAGGTTCATATAAACGAAGGTTCATGTAAACAATTTACTTATATTTCAAAAATATAAAAATGTACATGAAACCCTAATTTATTCCTAAAAAATAATATATTTTTGTATAACTTAATAAATATATTGATTAATTATATTTTTTTAAATAAATTGCTCGTAAATAAATCTGTCTCTAAATAATTAATGTCTAAATTAATAATCTTTTAGAGATATACATTTATTTATAGCAATTTATTTAGAAAAATATAAACTCAATATATTTATTAATTTATGCAGTATTAAAAAATTGATAAAAAATTCTGAAAAAATTCATAGAGTTCTATGAGAAGAAAATAAACAATTTTCATCTTTTGCAGTTTTTCTGTAAAGTTGACAGTATTTGAGTAAAAAATTATTGAAAATTAATTTTCGGCAATTTTTAGCAATTAATATTTCGTTAACTATTGTGAAAATTGCAAAATAGTAGAGGACTTTTCTTCTCAGTTTAATCCATTCTGCCCTTATGCGAAAGATTTATTTTCCAAACACTCTGCGTGCATGCGTGGTGTGTGTGTGTGTGTGTGTGTGTGTGTGTGTGTGTGTGTGTGTGTGTGTGTGTGTGTGTGTGTGTGTGTGTGTGTG
>NW_012130894.1:0-3743 GCF_000143395.1 Atta cephalotes | reverse complement strand
CTCTCTCTCTCTCTCTCTCTCTCTCTCTCTCTCTCTCCTCCTCTCTCTCTCTCTCTCTCTCTCTCTCTCTCTCTCTCTGTCTCTAATTGCTGCGGATTTATTAATTTATGTGGACTCGCCACGAAAACGTGATGCGAATTCCGTTTAAATCCGGAATGCAGCGAATATTTAAAATACTCGACGAGAATATGCGCTCTTTACGAACGGTAAATGTGATCATCAGTTTTAATCGTTATCAGAACAGCATGTTAAATCGTGTCAGTCCTGCCAACAGCGTCCCACGTTCCCCAATTTTTTGTTGCGCGGTGCAATGAAGTGGATATTTATCGATAACGAAGGGATAAATTGGACGATCAAAATATTTTATCACAGTCATGCAAATTGAACGCATTATGTATTCACGTGATATTTACGTGTTCTATACCAAATAATATATCATTCAAATCAGTTTTATGTGTATATATGAGTTTCATAGAATCTTTATCTCCTTTTTCTATCGCAACAGTATCAGAACACATTTTTTTGAAAAATTCAGAAAATACATATCATGGATCTAGAAGATCCATTGTAACTTTGCTAGAGCTGTAATAATTTCGGTTTAGATTAATATTTTTACACTTTCTTTTTTTTATTTAAAAAAAGCTCTGAATTTTAGGAATGTATCTGCTTAGGTTATAATGCCAAAAGTTTTATGTTATGTTATAAAATAAAATTCTTCCTTTTATTTTCTTCGTGTATGAAACAAGAAAAATCTCGATTGGGCCTGGGAGACCCATGTGTGTTCTAGGGTTAATGATACCAACTCTGATCGCTGTATCACAAAGTATATACGCGATAATATGTGAGAATGAAATCTCAACATTCTTATCTTTTTAGTAGTAGAGACGGAGAATCGTTCGCGCGAGAAAAAACTTGGACTCGGTATCTGTTATAGAATTTTATTTTTTCTTCGCCCGAGGACGTGCACTCATTGACATTTTTGTTAGAAAAACTAATAAGCGAGTGCATTCTGCGTATAAACTTCCAAACAAGGACATGTATTTGTAAAAAAAAAAGAAAAGACTTTTCTTTATCAATTAGAACAATTTGATAAAAATCGACAATATTGATCTTCTGTGTGTCTCGAGTACCGAAATATAGATTTTATCCCTCGGGACTTTAATTGTAAAATAGCTGATACATCGTCTGTTAATGTTTGTTATTATTAATCACGTAAAACTTTCGAAAGGAGTAGTCCGATTACATTCACAGCGTAATCACCGTGGCTCGTGACATCGAACAACCATGGTTCAGTCCTCGTTACTATCAAGACATAACAGAATTACCATCGATTCTCCGTAGTTGCTTTTAATTAATGCAATTAATGAACTCAGGGTAACCGAAGCACACTCGGACTATCCGGCCAGACCGCATCGCGACAGTATTAGTTTGATTGTTCAACGAGAAATTGCGTATTTCATATTTATGAAATAGCATTTGGTCGAGAGATCCGTTCGAGAACTTTTAAATAATGCAAATGACTATTTCTATTTCGTGCAATGGCCAAGTCTCCATGGCTCTTCAGTTCCATCTATTCCAACGAGATTTTTTTTCCTTTTTAGAAGCCTCGCATGATTTCCCGAATATCGATGATAACGTATATGAAAGTTTTAGCGTTCTGACCTGATGACATAATATAATGAAATAAATATGTCACTTGGATTTGAAATATTTCGCAGACAGATTCTTTAAACGACGTACGAGCGTCGAGACAATATAGAACGACGAGATGATGTTCTTCGCAACACTGAAAACGTAGAATAGACTTAATAACTTGATTTAAGCCACTCATGTTTACTATCGTTGTTGAAATTCCTCGCTCGGCTTTACAATCCTCCCATCCTCATTATCTGTCGCTTTGCTTTGTCTCGACTTTCTCGTCCGACCTTTTATTTGCGTGAATTCAAATTACATTGAGCGGCTTTCCGCAGTTTTCGCCCAGACAAGATCCTATTGCCCTTGGAAGATGAGATAAACGCCAGGCCGATAAATTCCACTTTGCCCTCTTCTTTACCGTCCCTCCCCCTCCGTAACTCCGACACTCATCCTACTGTCGGTCCATCCTTTTGCCCTTCTATCTTCGCCGGTTGATACTACTTGATTATACGATAACATCGGACCGACTGTGTTTAACTTTCGGGTCGACAAGAAAATGAGAATCCCGATTGCTGACGTCGTCGGATTTATGTTACGCCCGTGACGATATTTCTCTGTCTATGTCGAGTCCATCTTACCGTGAATCCGGTTACCGATAATTACGAGTGTTCCCTTCGTTAGACGAACATCTCACACATTTTCCGCACGCTGGTTGCTCACAGATTTTCATTTACCAACAATGTCTCTAAGACATAAGAGCGAGCTTGAAAATAAAATACACACGATAATTAGACGAGAAAGAAAATCTTATTAGAAAAAGACGTATTGATGCCTGTGATCGAGAAACTGCACTTTGTTATTTCAATTATGAGAAAATTAAAAAGTTAGTGATTATTCTACATTTTTATATGGAACATTTCTAAAGAGAACATCTTTAAAATTCTTATTAACAAGAGTGATAAATATTTTAAGTATTTAACAAATTTTTTAATGGCTTTTAAATTACAAAAAATAGCATAAAAATTGAATTGTTTCAACATTCAAAGGATATAATTTAATTACTTTAATAATCACAGGAAGACACAAGTATTGCATTCATAGATTTCAAGGTAATAAAATTAATAACTCTATCAAGAAATAATAATGTCCGTGATGTGTGCGACACAGTTAATCTCACTTATACACAATGTATGTGCACTTATTTCTAATTCAGAAAAAAATCACGTCTGGCTACAGTTGTTTAAAAAATTAATATCGTAAAAGCGAGCACTTTTTTTACCGGTGCTATATTCCGAGTGGAATATACCGCGTGGATTTCGACCGCGTTTCCTACGAAAACATCCCCCGCTCCGGATAAAGAGCCGTTGGGAAAATATTAACTTTACACAATAAACATTTTTATTTACTCGTTGCTCGGTCGCGCCAACATGAGCGCATGCGTTCAAAGGAAAAGTTTTATCGGAACTACGTTGCCGATCATGTTATTTTTTCCGAAACTTGTTTTCCAGTTACATGTTACCGCTAGTTTTCATCATTGAAACAGTTATGATAAAAGCTATATATTATCATTAATCGTTCCGAGGAGAATATTTGTTAGCACTAATTACTCGGATAAATCAATTAATAAATTTTTCTTTCTCAGTACATATTTTTTAGCCAAATTTATAAACGTACGAATTATTGGAAATTATTGTTTCTCTCTTGTTATTGGCAAGTTCCTGCTTTCTTCGATAATACTTGTAATTAATTTTAACCGTGGTCGGTTATATGGGCAACATTAAAATTTATAAAATATTGCTCGATGTTACGGATTGTAGAATAAAGATATATTCGAACTATTTCGAGCGCAATTATTGCGAAAAAATGGTACACAATATATAAATAATTAATAAATACAATCTCTGTAAGAGATTGTATTGTCAGATTGTTGACTGCAAATTAAATTATATCTCCAGTGCTAAAAAAAGGATCTGTTTACGCGAAGACGCGAGGAATATTATCGTACAAAAATACATACACGAACAATGGAATAAAACATCGAGTGCGTTATTACATTTCCGCAAGAAGAGAATCTGGATATATATATATATATATATATATATATATAC
>NW_012130893.1:0-3748 GCF_000143395.1 Atta cephalotes | reverse complement strand
ATATATATATATATATATATATATATATATATATATATATATAATTTCTTTTTCTTTTTCCTTCTTTCTCCTCTCTCTTTCTCTCTATCACCGGCCGGTCGTGCTCGGTCGATCACGCAGCTCCCTCATTACTTGCGCATCGCCGCGCTGCGGAGAACTATCATCGCCGTGCGCAGTTCATTCGCCCTGAACACGAGCAGACGACTCCGGATTCCGACAACTTCGGACAACGACGGTTACGATACAGTCGCTCGCTCAGCCCGCTGCGTCTTTCTTTTTCTCTCTCTCTCTTTCTTTCTCAATCTCTCTCTTTCTTACGACGAGGACGAAGGACGAACAGGTCGTCGTGGAATTTCACTGTACACGTCTCCACGATGAAGAACCAGTCACGATCGTATCACGTCACTGATAGCTGACAAAATCGAAATCACACTCGCGAAAAACACGCTTCTAACCCATCCTGAAAAGAAGACACGGAGCGCCGGTTGCGCAACTCTAGGAGGACACCTTTTTCTCGCCTCGTACTCCACTCAGGATTCACCCGCGTGCGCGCGCGCGCACGCGCGTCCACCCGCGCGTATACAAACGAAGACGACTACGAGAAAACGACTACCGGAATCGCTCGCTCGAATACGCTCCTCGAGGGCTCACGATAGACTCCGCGCGGCCAAACGCTGCTTCTTTCAACACTCGCTAACGTACCACCTCGTCGTGCCTCTCTTTCCACCACCTCGCCACTGTACGGAACACGACCGCGGTACGACTCGCGCGTTGCTTGTAGAAGACTGCCGCTAATTCCCCCACTGGCTTTCTTGCGGCTGCCCCGCTCCACGACACGCACACCCGCGCGCGACCATAACTTACCACCACCACAATTCACCACCACTACCTGCGCGACCGCTACCACACACTACCCGCTCACCCCACATCACGCACGAAGCTGCGTAAAGGCCCTATTACGTCGCACAGTTAGAGACTCGATTCAAAATTGGTCCTATGCTTGTTTCTACCAACGTAGATTAACATAAATCTCAATTCAATTTACTCTCCTTTTTTTTATTCAGAACTAGAAGAAAATAGTTTGTTGAACTGAGATTAAAATTAAACTACATTGGTAGAAGCGAGCACTGGACTGATTTAGAGCTTGGACTTATTTCAAGACCCAGTTTTTCATTATCTGGTTAACTTGTTGTTTGGACGTAACTTTACTTAACTTGATAATAATGTAAAAAATGTGTGTTTTATTAGCTAAGATTAATCACTAAACTAATTTAATAATTGTAGTGTTACTTTAACTACTTTAAAAGTTATTATTAATTACAGATCAATTTAGTAATTAATCATAGCTAGAAAAATATAATTTTTACATTTACTTTTAATTAAGCCAGAAGTTAAACCAAAAAATGAAAAACGTGGCTTTAAATAATGTCATAAGATGTTAATATAATTCTCTGATTGATTGATGATATCTGTACTTGATCTTAAATACAAGAATCGACTATGAATACATCTTAAAGTCGATTAGTCATAAATAAACAAATCTCACATCTATACGAATTTCGAAACCGGAATCGTATACAAATATCACGAACAAGTATCGGTCGATCTTTGTTTGTAATCGTGTGACACATTTAATATTCAGTTATAGATTATCTTTAATCTGAGAATCACTGAAAAAAATAGTTTAACAACAGCTATCAAACGTTGAGTAAAATTTTTATATTTTGATTTTTTTTGAATTTTCTGCCTAATTTCAATCTTTAAACGTGAGAGTGTGAAACGGCCTTAATCGTTTCTTTATCTTACTGCTCCTTCCTATCGTCTTGCTCTGTCTGCTTACAAACCTGTATCTTCATCTCTTTTCTATCCGTGACTAGACCGGTCTTTCATGAATACACGCGTGGTATACACAACCAAGCATGCCTAATACTTCCCTCTACAACACTACACGATGCCGTACGTCTGTTGGACGATGCCAGGTCGGCAGGTCGGCAGGTTCGTCGTTCACGGATCTTTTTCGAATCTCTCACAGAAATATTTTCAGAAATGTAATAATCTGTATATCCGTAATCGAAAAATATACAAAGAGAACTAAAAAAAAAAGTAAACAAACATAGAAATATAAATATTAATAATAAATAAAAAAAAATGAAAATTCTGGCTTATTCTCTCTTATATCTGTATTTATCTATTTAATAAAAGAATTTATTATTACAATAAAAAAAAGGAATTGATTTTATTAAAAGAATTTTTTGTACTCCCCAAAAAGATACAGGCGAGACGATGGGATGGAGATCACTATTCGAGACGTGTATCTGCTTCACATTGGATATCGCGTGCATATATATTGTGCACAACACAAGAGAAGCGTAGGCGGTGCAATGCAAGTACACGCATATGTGTACGTGAATACACGTCGAGCCAAAGAGGAGGGACCGAGAGATCGGGCCCACCGTGACTGACAGAGAGTTGCTCTCTGGCGCATATGTGTACTCGTGTATGCACGGCACGTGTATACGTGTGCGTGTGCACGACTCGACTGCATCCCCACTTTGTACGATGCACCGAGGTGGTTTTACCTGCGTGCCGTAATCGTACAGTCTCGTCGCGCCATGTTCGAAAGTTTCTAAGTCTCTTTCAACCCTGTCACGCACCCTGCGAGACTACGCATGAGAGATTCAATCGAGTAATGAAAATATATTTAACAATAGATAACCTCTTTTCTTTAAATCTCTTTTCTTCCAAATGCATCGAGTTACAGTTATTAAATTATTAAAGCTAAAGTTTGAAGAATGTGCTTTTTAAATCTCAATCATTGAAATTCAATTGAAAAAGAAAGGGAATTTGAGTATTATATAATTTAAATACCGTTATTTACATCAATTCCAATATCATATACATTGAATTTATGTACTAAAGCTAAGTTAGATAATCCATGTTTCATTGATTTTTTTCAGTTGTTCCTCATTGTGAATTCATCTGATTTCTAGTATACTTGGGACTATTAGTGATTATCCCCTGATTCAGATTTAGAGAGTGTTTTTTGAGTTTAAGTAGAAATAAAATTAGTATAAAGGTTTATACACATAATTTTTAATAGACGATTGTGCACTAAAATACACTAAAAAAGTAAACTTAGCTTATAATTATAATATAAATCGTATAATTATAAAGTAAAAAAATGACAATAAAATAAATATTTATAATAATAACGCCTTTTGCTGTAATTACTGCGTCAATTTATTTGGACATTTTTTGCATTTGGACATATTTAAGCAGTTTATTTTGATTGCTTCACTCTTATCCCACACATCAATCAAATACTCGATTAATTGACATTTAGTAGTACATTCTTTAGAAATTTCCTTCTTCATCAATTCCCAAAGCTAGGTTCTCGGTAGACAGTTAAGAGAATTTCCAGGCCAGTTAAAAATCTTAATTTTTTTCATAATGAGAGATAATGTTATCTATAGTGCCGAAGGTATATTTAAAATTTGTAAACATCAATATTTTATTTTAAAAAATAATAACAATAGAGAATAATTATTTTTTCATTAAATTAAATTAATTTAAAATTAATTACTTTAACCCAAAGTTAATTTGTGCAGATAACTCTTGAGATTCCAATAAGAATCTGAATACAAACCGCAGTTTTGTATGCAAGATAATAGTTTTAACAAAAATCTACAAGAGAGACATTATACATTTATTTATTTTTCCTCATTCCTTTTTATTCTCTCTCTCTCTC
>NW_012130892.1:0-2500 GCF_000143395.1 Atta cephalotes | reverse complement strand
CGTGACACAAATGGAATATGTCGATTGTTTTTGCAAAAGCTTAAGAAGTAGTTTCAAGAAAAACTATAGGTAAGATAATTTGTAAATAAGGTACAGTGTGGTAATTTTGTCGAGGATCATAGAGATTAATTAGAAAGAAACATATAAGGAAAAAATAAAAGAAATTATAGAAGAATGAAAATTAGTTATCATTTCTGCAAAATATTGCAAGATTACGCATGCATGTAGTGATAATGTCTTATCAAAAATACATTTCACCTTTGACAAGGCATCGTAAATATAATATAATTTCTATAATGGATTTTATCGTAAACAATGGTTTTGTTAATTTATGAAATTCTCGATATAAAATTAATCAGTCATTGCGCAACGTTAATAACAGTGTCTTTATAAGTTTCTGCTTTTTCAAAGATGTTTCACAAATCATATGCATTATTTGGACATTATCGAAATCTCAAATTTTTGAAACGGTTTGCATTCTGTGGTGAAAATCGAAAATGAAATCTTGTATCACGTTATTAATAATTGCTCTAACGGTTATGACTATTGTATCATCACCGCTACAAAAGAAAATTCAATCAAATTTCGAATTGATCTCCAAAAACACCGATGATCTCCGAGAACACCGGCAAATGGTGATTACGCATAATACAAAAAAATGTCGTAGCGGTGCCGGAATGGCCAGGTGTCCATCTGGCTATAAATATAACGCGAACGGAAAATGTCGATGGTTTTTGAAAAATCGTAAAAAGTAGTTTCAAGAGAAACTATATCTATAGATAACTATAGATAAGATAACTTGTAAATAAGGTAAAGTGCGATAATTCTACCGAGGATCGTAGACATTAATTAGGAAGAAACATATAAAGGAAAAATAAAAGAAATTGCAGAAGAATGAAAATTGGAATATTCAGAAAAATTTCTTAATGTTGTTAAGAAAATATTCAATTAGAATGTTTTTATATTAAAAAATGTTATAAAATATTGTTTTATATGGATATTGATTAATATATTTTCTTTCTTTTTTAATAACCATTTTTTACGAATAAAAGAGAAGAGTGTTATTTTTAGTCAAAGCAGGTTTTACTTATTGTTAGTAATATTCGTATGTGAATATACAAATGCAATTTTTAGTTCTATAGACTAACTGTTTTTTTTTTAATTGTGAGGTTATAAACAATTAGTATTTTTTTTTAATTATGAGATTATATATTTTTAATTATAATTTATTTAAAATAATTATTATTATAAAATAATTATAATTTATTTAAAATAATTATTTGTAAAATAATTATTTCAGTTCATGATTGTGATTTTAAATCCGACAAATTAAATCGGCAATTTATACAACCAAAAATTGTAAAATTTGTACAATCATATATAAAAAAGTCATATATAAATATTACTAACAAGGAAACACAACGAATATTCCCTCTCATTTTAATAAAGCTTTAAATGTATTAAAATATAAACGAAAATAAAAGATATATTTTTATACAGTTGAGGGGATGAAAATCTCCTTGAAAAAAAATTGGTTTTTTATTTCAGAGTGAATATACTATATCGTTGAAACTATGAGAGATAGAAAAAAATGTTTTAAATAAAAGTTAAATGATTTCAAGAGTACTTTATAATAATCATTATAAAAAAGTTATTTAAATAAAAAATTTTTTCATAAAAAAATTTTTTTATCTTTTTTAATTTGATTATGAAGTATTCTTGAAACTATTTAACTTTTATTTAAACATTTTTTTTTCTGTTTCTCATAGTTTTGATGATATTCATTTAAAAAAAAACTGATCTTTTCAAAAGAATTCTTTTACTTCCTTAATCTTCGACTTAGCACGTAAAAAAAAAATATTTTTTATTTTTGTCTATATTTTAACATATCCAAAGCTATTTAAAATTAGGGACGATGATCAGTTAATTGTATTTCTTTATACATATCAAGATCTGCTTTAACTAAAAATGGCATTTTTATTTCTTCTTTTTCTTACGTTAAGCCTGTGATCTGTGTGTCTCTCTCAAATGCTTGTGGGGCGTACACTGATTATTCAATTGCCACGAGCATATGGGATCTATAGTTTTAATGCCGGTTTTGAACGGCGAATTTTTCGAGAGGTGTTTCTGTGGGTAAAGATACTCTCAGAAGATTGCCGACCTTTCCCGAGAAGAGATACGAGCGTAAATATTTTGGTTCCTGAGATTTGAACCGAGGATTTCTGGCATGATAGACCTGTACTCTCTCTGTTATGCTACGTTCGCGCTCATATACGTTCTTATTTGTGTTTAAATATTTCTCTGTTTTTATATATATATATATTTCATTTATTTTGTTCTTTACAAATCTTTAAATATGCAATTTCATCGAAAACTCTATAAAGGTGTTATATTAATTAAAATCTTAATTTTTTTGAAATACGGTAAAGTTAATAATAAGCTATATTTAACGTGTGTGTGTGTGTATATATATATATATATATATATACATATATATTCT
>NW_012130891.1:0-3759 GCF_000143395.1 Atta cephalotes | reverse complement strand
TCTCTCTCTCTCTCTCTCTCTCTCTCTCTCTCTCTCTCTCTCTCTCTCTCTCTCTCTCTCTCTCTCAATTTAATGCAATACCTCTTTCCAACTCTAACAGAATTCTGGTAAACATCAAATTGACACTGCTTATAAATCAACACGCTTGTAATGCTTTAATGACCTCGATTAGTGTCGGATTGTATTCATCGATATCGATCGTGAGCCGTTGCAATGGAATGGCTCACTTTTGTTCTTGCGCCAACATAACGATCATAACGATCGCACTTCTTTCCAACCATTACAATATCACTTAACGCATTTACATTTTTTCCTTATCTGCTTTTATCGAAATACATTCGTAGAAGTCACACGATCGATTTAAATTCTCTCAACTTTGTAATGTCACGTTATTTAATTTTCAATAGGTAACTTCATCGCGTATCAACTCTTATGTTTTTCCGAATAAATATGTGAAATTTGAGCAGAAAAATAAAAAATTTAAATAAATATTTAATAACTCTAAACCCTTGAAATCATGTATTTTTTAAGCAATTACTCGAGAGTTATATTAATTTTCCTTAATAATTGAAAAGTAAAATTATTTAGAATCTCATTCAAATTGTAACGCTTTGCCTGCAGTTACCGCGCACAAAATATGTGTGCAAAAACCCATTTATTGACCAAAAAAGACATTTGCAATAGATGGACTATGCAGTATTTTAAGTAATAATCTCTTAATACTGGATCAATAATTGGGCAGATGTCTATTCAAATAGCATATATTTTTTTCCCCAAAAAAACTGCTTCAGAGCCATTAAATAAAACTCTGTCAAGTTGTCTATTTCTTACATAATATTATTACAACCAATGAGAATACAGTAATATTAGGCAGCAACTGAATGGATATCTAGGAAAACTGTATACATTTTTGGTAGAGATTTGAGCCTCTAAATATTACACCTCCATAGACTAATTCTTTTTTTTTATAATAATGCGTACAAAAATACTATAATATAATAAATACTAATATGTAAAGAAAAAAAATTTTGTAAGTATTTTCAAAGATAATTCGTTCCTTAAAACGAGAGATTTATCTTATACACTCTTGTAGAATGATTCATTCGATTACGTACGGAAAGGAGCGAATCTTGCGGATATAATAAAGAAGTTGCTTCATCAATATACAAAGCGATAAACGCTCGCTAAATTACGTAATGACATGTGCCGTCGTCCGATAATTATGTGATTAAATGCGCGCCGACGATAGCATGCGGAAACGTGAGATGATCGATCCCGCTTTAATTGCGGTTTGCACTACATGCATTTACATGCACATTTTAATCATAGATATGCATAATCGATGAGAGAAATAATGTTTTGTATTGCTTTATGAAATGCTACATTATTATAGTAAAAGACAGAACGGCAGAGATACTATGTTAATTATATTTTTATAAAACCGAGGCATGAAATAAATAAAAAAAGATGATAAAAGCATGGAATTAATAATGCTACACAGTAATGTTAATAAATATGTAATGTAATTTTCAATGGGTTATACTGATTTCATGATACAGAATATTATAATCTGAAGTTGAATTAAAATCGCGTATTTTTTGAGAAGTAAATTTTAACAACGTTTTAGTTTTAAAATTTTTTTAAAAAGATAAACACACACATGACGAAATAAATAAGACATGATATAAAAGTCGATGTAACTCGAATGATATGATTTACAATTTTTTACGTCTTATACACAGAAAGAAAGATAAATGATCTTTCTCTAAGATTCTACATAAAAAGGGAATTATAACTTTTAGGCTCAATATATTTTTCATTTTCTTGCAAAAGAAAACACCACAGGCGAGCACGAGACCATATAAGCACCTGCTGTGCTCGAGCGTGTCGTTGTATGTGTTTCACACGCACTGCGAAACTGACGGTTACGCTCTGTTAATACTAATGATAGTTGCTTCCGGCAAAGAATCGATATTATCAACTATATTTACAGATTGTTTTATATGTAGCTTTTGATACTGTACAATTGTTATTTTTTAAACATATCCATCTGCGGAACATCGTTTAATTGAGGAATAGATGATGATTTTTACACTCCAATACACAAAAACAAGAAAATGACTTGGCGTTTTTTTGCCCAAGCGAGTTTACACCGATCTGGGTTGGATTATTAATAGTAGAGCATACGTCATTAATCAAATCTAGATCAATGCAAATCCGCTGAAGTCGAAAACGTTATCAGTCGTAGTATTTTTCTTTTATTGATCAGGCAGGAATCCATATCCACACACTTTTTTACGTCTCTTTAATCTTTTTTTTAGGAAAAATCAAGTAAATCTAGATGTATACATAACGATTTTAAATACTAATATTTGAACTCACTGTAGAACAATCGATAATATGTAATTAATAATATGATTAATAATATAATATTTAATAGAATGACTTTTAATTTGTAAAAACATCCCAGATAATGTAAAAAATAGCTCTTTCCGGATTAAACGTGAGCGAAAACACGTTTTCCGTCGGCGATCAATTAATAATCGCGTGTCGCTCGTAGGACTGAGATCGATCATATTATATTGTAATTCGGGTCCGTCGTCTTCAGACCTTTTTGCGTGATTGCCGATGGCGAAAGACTGGCGAATCCGGATTTCAAGAAGAGACGCGCGAGATAACGTGGCTCGCCTCCTTTTTCGACGCGACGCAATGTGGACATGTATATCTTCACTCGCGTAGCGTGTGTAGGTATAATACATGTCATACGCACCTACGTGCCTCTCACATGTAAAAGAGCCATCGCTTCTGCCGCGTGTCGGACGCACGTGATGTCACTTAGAAAGAGAGAGTGGTTACCGTTACGCAATGCCGGCCACGCCGCACCGGGACGTGCGTGTGCGTGTGCGTGTGCGTGCGCGAGAAAGTTGCGTGGCCCGGCCAAACGCTGACCTTACCTTACGTACTGCTTGCTGCTTACGCTCGCATACATGTGCTTGAAAAACGTATATGCGCATGCGAGCCCGATATAAACCCGTTTCGTCATTATTCGATGTAGGCTTAAAAAACTTTTGTTGATGTTAGGAAATTAGCAATTGGTAAAATGGTAACTTGTTTATTTTTAATTGCTCTTGATTGTAACATTTTTTTTTAGCTTTTAAAGTAAAATGTCGTGCATAAATATCGCATGTACACGGAGAGAATTTCCTTTTAAAATATGATTACTTTGAAAATATGATAGTTGTGGTATAATATAATATTTTAAAGATTTTGACCATGCACTTGAGTAAAAATCGGTCAAACTTATTTTTTTCTTTATTTTATTAATGAATGAGAGAGACATTTACATTGAAATACTTCGAAATAAAATGTTATCTCACGACTGTCATATTTTCAGGGTAAATTCTAAGAAAAAATTCTTTCCGTGTACCTGGAAGATACCGTGTACCTTGAAGTTTTTTTCTATTTTCCATATAACAAATGAAATGTTTATTTAAATATGTTTATTTAAATAATATATAACCAATGTTACTCAACGAAAAGTTGTAAAATTTTAAAAACAGATTCTAAAGGCTAAAGAATGTTACGAAATAATATTTTATGGTCTTACAGAATAGTATCTAATCGTACAATATATAATATTATAAAAAATCTGTGGGAAATACATATAAATGTATGAGTAATTAATTTTATTCTTAGAATAAATGATTCATTAATGATAAACAATATATATATATATATATATATATTTATTTCGTATAT
>NW_012130890.1:0-3754 GCF_000143395.1 Atta cephalotes | reverse complement strand
TCTCTCTCTCTCTCTCTCTCTCTCTCTCTCTCTCTCTCTCTCTCCTTAGGCTGACTCCCCTTCAGCCTCTAGCTGTCGGATTAGCTCGCCCCGATAGCTGGGAACCCTGCTTGGAGGATTAATTGATTTACATTCGTTAATGCGCCTGGGGTCGAGCGAGTATTGTCAGTATAATACCGGAATACCGGAGTATTCACGCGTCAACTTTCCTTTTTAAACGTAGACATCCTATAATTTATCCAATCTGCGTTAAAAATAAATTTTAATTAAAAATATATTAATTCTTTATCGATTCTCTATTGAATATTTTTTGGTATATTTCTTTTATTCTTTTATTTAATATAAGTATAATTTATTCGCTGTATATTCATCTTATATCAAACTGTCTGAAGGTTTCTTTCCTGAGGAGCCGGATGAGTACTCGTTTTGTAGCACTTAATGCGTTGAATAAGATCGTGTTTTAAAGTATCACTCCTTGCACAATAGGATTAACCTTAATGAAAATTTATTGGAATTATTTGGAATTATTTATTTTTCCTCAACGAAATAGAAGACCATTATTCATTGCTTGTCTTTAACTTTTGACGTAAAATATCATGGTGATTAAGCTCTGAAATTAAAATCCTATGAAAGTAAATCTGTTTGAATTTAATTAAGAACAAAGTTTTATCAGCCAGCTTTACAGATCCCAAGCTTTCTAATTGCTTAAAATTTGAGAGATCCTTTCATAACTCACAAATCATAATGTCCCACTATTTTTTAGAGAGAAAGTTAGTGATTTTGAATTTTGAGTTGATTAAGAAATTTCTGAATAAATTATAATACAATATAACAAATATGAGCGATATATTTCACGTCGTTGCAATCATTTTATGCTCACTGATCACAAATAGTAATCTTGTGACAAATGGCGATATTTCAAGCTATGAATACTGTCCCCTCGGCACCTTCGAGTGTGTTGTCCATACCTTCTTTCGGTATCAATGTCGACGTTAAACATTCTCTATACTTTGCTTCGACGTCGCATTGCTTCGCATTTAGCACGAAAAGCGGAAGGTGAATAAATACGTTAATCGCGCTCGTTGAGAGCAAGTAGCCGGTTGACATGCCCTACACCCCGGCGACACTCGGGAGTTATAGCGACGATAAATCATGTCCTTATCGTACTGCCATTAAGGCGTTTTATATGCAACGTTCCGGGTAGGAGGGCGCGGTAGAGGGAAGGTCTGAATTCTGTCGTTAATACACTTTCGTTTGTGTGCGCCAAGGCGTAATGAAATATTCCGCCGCAGATAACAGTTTACTTTGGCACGTCACGAGAATGATTATACAAGGTGTTCTGGATTTGCTCCGTTTCCTTTCATCGACAGATTGTTTGAATATTTCTCAATACAAGTCATAATGTATTATAAGAAATCAATAATAAACTTCTAAATAAGCTTTAATAATGAAATCTCTTATTATACAAGGTTCTTTAACGCTAAATGAATCATTTCATCAAGTATTTCACTTTTAATGCGCGAAGAATTGTATTAGCAATTAATAGCATTAATGAAATAAATAATATTATTTTATCGAAACAGAAACATGTATTTTATTAATAGCGTTACTGTGTGAATTGACAAGATTGTTTTCAATTAGTATATTATCCTTATCAGTCTGGGCATTATCAAATTTTTGTTAAATAATTTTTTGATCAAGATATTCGTTATGTTTACGTTTGTATAGAAATTATTTTATTATTTAATAGTAATGGCTCATCGGATGGACTACGAAATGGAAAGAGTCGATAGAGAATTGACAAAACGATACGGTGTACGGTGTAAAAAGAGAGAAATTGTATACTTTATAGAAGCTTCTCGTTATACGTTATCTATCAAGCGAAATCTACAACGAAATCCGGACGACTTTTAATTATAGTCGTCGACATCGGATATAACGGAGGGGAATATCGAACATCACTAAATCGAGCCGCTAAATCTTTCGTGGTGCGAGCATCTCTGCGAGAGCACAGAACGGGGGTATTCCGCGCGCTCTATTCCGTCCGCGAGAGGATCGACAAGGCCACGCCCATCCGGATATCGATTCGTTGACAGCGTCGGTTTTCGCTCGCCGATACCACCGGCTACGCTGAATCCGGAGCAGGATTTACAGAGAAATCAGAATCCTCGCTGGGACTATCGCCCGCGAAACATTAGGGGACTATCCGCGAACGACGCCGTCAGATTGCTTCATGTTTATGATGCATTAGAAACTGTTGTGAAATTTTCTCGAGAATCATCAGACTTAATTTTAAGAATAAACAATTGCAAGCGATTTAACTATCTATATAACATACAACGCGAAAAACTATTATTTAAAAAATTTGAGAAATTGTATCCAGTGAATACCGTTTCATAAAATCTAAAAATGTGACGTTTACATTTAATAATATATTCCACGAATATAAAATCGCAAATATATACAAGAAAAAAGAATTTGTGAACATTACTGTATATTTAAATGAACATTTCTGTATATTTAAATAATTGAAAAATGCAGAAAACGTTGGAGATTTCCTATCGCGAAGATATTTGAATTTGAAATTTACATTTGCTCAAATTTGCTTTCCTTTTGCTACAAAATTTTGAAGGTTGAATAATGATGAGAAATGTCGCAGCATTCGTGATGAAACTTTCGACCACGTTTGCTTCGAAAATATATATAAAAAGAGAGAAAGGAAAACGCGATGGTTTGTGTGGCGTATCGTACATTTTAAAGCTAAACCACGTGATTTCACATGACAATATTGAATATTGCTAAAATTCATCACGTAAATACAGAATTTTGGAATATTTAACAAGCGGATACATGTCGTTCAGAACTGGCTTTAGACAAATAAACATTTAGCGCTGAATGCGCGATGTAAATCAGTGCGAGCCAATGTTTACGCGGACGATTAATAGTCAATTCAAATTACACGTTACCCAACGTGCCGTCAACTTCACGCCAATTCTACCCTGTAATCCTGTACTCGCATTACACGTCGATACGTTGTTTAATCCCGTTGAAAATGTTTCGTGATGCATAATCGGAGATTCAACGATTTTACGCTGTCGAAACTTTTGTCTTTATAGAGACATGAAAAGAGGCGGCTGTTGCAAAAGTGATGTTATATTAAGTACTTTCGCTAACTGACTCGCTTCTTGAAATAGAGAGAAGTCAGTTTTATCTCATCGTTCGTCCAATTTATTTATCTGCAAGTTTTCATTACCATTAACGAATAAATTCGTAAACTTTTTATCCAGTGTAAAAATTGTCACGATATACTCGCGAGTGGATTCATATCTTCGCTTGCATCTCGTTGCCTCTCTTCTTTTCGTTGAAACTAAATTTTCCTCACCAGGTGCAAAAAGAGATATGCAGAAGGTTAAAAGTCTCGCGGTGCGCCGTTATGACGGATCACGTTGTATAAGCTTCAGGGCGGATAAGTGCAGGGTAGAGAGAAGGTGAAAGCATTCGAGGGTGAATGAGTATAGGCGGGAGTGGTTAGGGGAGTGAAGAATCGGCGAAGGGATGACGGAATGAGGAAGAGATGGAGAGAGAGTGAAAGAGAAAGGAGATGAGAAGGGGCAAGGATGGAGCTTGTTTCATTGAGGGGTATTTCATATCGACCGCCACTCGGCTCCGCCTATCACGAACACGAGTCCTCTGCTGCCTCTTTCTCTTTCTCTCTTTCTCCCTCGATCCCTTTGTTTCCATATCTCTCTCTCTC
>NW_012130889.1:0-3755 GCF_000143395.1 Atta cephalotes | reverse complement strand
ACACACACACACACACACACACACACACACACACACACACACACACACACACACACACACACCACACACACGCGCGCGCGCGCGCGCGCACGCTCAATTTTAGATAGAAATATTATTCGAAAAATGATATATGAAAAATATTGCAAGCGCGAAGTTTGACTAACGTCAGAGACGCACGCGGTAACTTGAGAAACTGTTTTCCACGCAAGAAATAAGAAGCAACCCTTGGGCGAGCAGATGAATCTACCTGTACGTGAGGCGCAGAGTGCCACTTCGTCATTGCCTTACGGTAACGGTTATGCTTTGGGAAAGTTTACCAGTTTCCTACTATCTATCTACCTCGCTTACTCGACGGATCCTTTTACTCGCCTCAGCGTTATCTTCCACCCGCCTTTCTCACTTTTTCCCTCACGGGCTACTCTCAACCCTCTCCGTAACGTGTCATCGTCTTGCTAAGAGTCAAGTTGTGCGGAAAAGCACTAGCTCGCCCGCTGTCTCACACATCACTTCACTCTTATTCGCGTTTAAAATTTTACAGAAAAATACAAGTCCAATATAAAATTGATTTACAAAAATAAAACTATGTGTATAGATGTTACTGCATAAATTTTCGTAGTTTATATTTTAATAAGGAAAGAAAGAAACACACCAGAGCAAGATCACTTGTTACTAAAGATCGCTAAAGTAAGAATAACTTCGTAAGTTGGCCGATTACCATTTCGCTTTGTAACCTACCATGCGAGAAACGTACAATACTAGCTATAACTGTAACTTTCCATAGAAAAACGTTCTATGCAAAATTTCTCTCAGATTGTACAATTGTACAGGAATTTTCTCGGAAGTTTTTAAATGCTCAGGACTTAAAGTCCAATATTTACGAACTGCGGTAAGTGAAACAAAAGAATTCTTCCTGTAGATTATCTTAAGCTCATTTTCAAATATACGTTATTATGTGACGCGTTGTATTTAATTGTAAAAATGCTTATACAATGACTTTTCATATACTTTGTTTCTTGGCACTAAGTTATTAATCGATACAGCTTGAAAAAATTTCACTCACGTCAACTTGGATTTTCCGGTTGTCTCTTCATTTCGAAAGGCCTTTTCAGCCTGTCACTTAGTTTTTATTCCCTAATCTTTATTCTCTAATTCCACAAGATACGCAAAGTCAGACAGTTAAGTCACCCGGATTAGATTGTGATCAAGGAAGAGGAGAGTGAGGGTTCACATTCCTCAACGTTCATTCGGTACGAAGCAAAAGAAAAGAGTTCATCAGTTGTATAAAATTACATAGCTCTAAGATTTTCTTTTGGAGATACTTTGAGATTAGAATTGATGGACCGGAACAGTTTGATCACAGATATCTCCCGCATAATTCTCACATATAATCTCTCTTTATAAAAAACATCCAATATATTTCTTATTGTCAATATATTTCAATTTGTAATACGCAATTACGTAATAAATTATTATTTCGCTTATTATTTTTACACTTGACGAATACTTTACAACGCAATAAAATAAATTAAAGTTATAAAGTACTTTCAATCCCTTCTAAAATTCTTCAAATACATAACTAATATACATTTTATATAATAGTTATATTTATATATATTTTACTACACTTCAGATATATAATAATTATTTGTAAAAAATATTTTCAAGATAATCTCGTCAATATCGGTCTTTCTCCTGAAGATTTTTCCTAGAAACGAAACTCTATAGTAACGAAAGTCTCGGAAAAGTTCCTTTCCTTGATCGAAGTACGGTCGTAAGAGGATGTTGGATTACCTCCTGAAGCTGAATCGATCTCGTCCAGCCGTTCAACGTCGGATTGTCAATCTCTCAACTCGTACTCCTCTCCGAAATCGTTCCGGCGAAATAGTTAGCTCGATTTTGCCGATGGAAAGACCCCTTCGAGAATCCCTTCAGGCCTCGCGGGTGACATTCGGGCGCGTAAGCTCGTGCCACGACGGAGAATTGGTACCGCTAATAATTACCACCCTTGAAATTCTCTGGCTCGAAGACACCCCATCGACCATTTCTCGCGTGGCTAAGCACGCGATTTTGAAAGCCAAGCGCGCTCCGTAGGCTGTATCCGCTACGCCACGCTGAAATATTTCGCCTCGAGGCAAAGAATGGCATGGTGCCGACAAGAGTGACGTTGAATGAAATCGAGGGGATGAAATCGTTTGTCACGTCATTTCATTTGTTACTTTCACTCTCGTCTCCATAGATAGATGCCCTTCCATCGTAATTTACGGTGTGTATATGAAAAAAAACCCTAACTGCTTCATCTTGTCATAATTGTCACTTCTACTTGCTCGTAAGTATTTATATATTTATATAAATCAAGTTCCATAATAAAATTCTGTTAACTTTGTCGACTAGTTACTTTATATAAAAATAAATTCTTATTCTTCTTCTTGGAATTTATAAACGCTGCTTTAATTCTTTCGCGTACTTCTGTATCATGTAAAATACTAAAAGGATAATTGCATAATTTAATTATTTAAATATAACACTTAAGTCTACGTATTTTGCATAACATTTAAATTTCCAACGGTTTCTTTTAAATTCTAGAGATCTATATTCAAATAGAAATTCTCATCTCCGAAAGCAATGAAAATGAAAATCTGCTTATTATATTGCAGACAGAGGTAAACCTTCTTGAATTAAAATGTACACATCGCACCCTTGAATATGTCATGTTACGAGAAATCGTTTCAGTGTTTCGCAGATTGGCTATTAAAATCTACCCATACAAGGTGCCTCGAGAGCGCACTTGTCTTCGCGAAACCCTCTAACACCACTGTCGGCGACATGAAGGGTTGTTTTCAATTTTCCTAAATTACGCACACCAGGATATAGTCGCAATGCCTATAGACGAGGAGATGTGTTTTCACTCCTTCCTCTTCGATTAGACGTACCGATCCCGAGGCTATCATATATTACAAAAGAATTGGATTATGTTTTCTTAACGTAACTCTATTTTATTTAAATTTAATACACTTCTGATATAAAAAATATCTTAAAACGTAGTATAATAATTTGATTATAATGATACAAATCTAAATTGATTTCCTTCGGCTTTCTGCACATTATCGATTCCATTGTTAGAATGAAATATGATGTCTAACTTTATCTTCTCTTATTAATTCTGCACACTCTATGTATCTACTATATTTCTCTCTCGTATTCATTAAAGTTCATTGCAAAACAATCCGGCCAATTTCACGCTCGATTCATCGCAATACCCTTGCATATTTAATCAGTGCTGTCTTCATCGATAAACTAATTACATTTTTGTAACTTTGAGGAAGGAATTAGGAACGAGGACTCGATACCGTCGATGGCAACGCGCGCACAATTTGAAGAGGGTTCTTACAAATACAATAATAGTAATAGGTCAATCCCTGAGGCAATGAGCCATCACGAGACGACTTTTGATGAAGACTATTGACTGCAGAGGAACAGATATCTCTGACAGAAATTCGTCAAGTTCAAAATTACTCAATTGTTGAATAATTTATGCATAAAAAGATTTGTAATAAATAATAGTAACTAAAATAATGACATTTTAATAATAAATTTCATATATAATGATTTGAGTAACACTCGATTGCATAAAGAATTTAACTCTATTTATTCCATTTAAATATTAATTTCCTTTCTTTATGAGCTTTGCAAATTAGTAGATTATCCTATGTATTATTAGCTGTTTCCATGCTAATTAGATAATTAATGAAATCAAA
>NW_012130888.1:0-3759 GCF_000143395.1 Atta cephalotes | reverse complement strand
CACATATATATATATACCCTCCGACAAAATTGGACTAATTACGAGGTTTTGTTGATGAGGGCAAAAGACAGATAAAACGTTATAAACAGAGGCTAAAATAATATTTTTGCGCAGCTTGTCGCAGATAATATTTACAATGTTTGGAGAGATTATGTGGTTGGTTGCGTATAATTGCGGCAATAATAATTACATATTATTCCCTCACTCAGTAGAGAATCATCGGTCACAACCCATTCTCTCGACTGAATAATGTGTTTTCTATTATTTTGTTGACGTCCCGATGTTGTTAACATCGTAATTTATTATTTTCGCTTGATGAATGGGCTATAATTTATGAACATTGGACGATCGATCTACCTCCCAAATTTACATTGAATACATTAATATATTTCAAAGCTGATAGAGATATCATCATATTTCATCATGTTTATTATTTTTATTTTTTCTTGTGTACTCCAATGCCATTTGTTTTAAATGTATAATCCACTATTGTTAGTTATTCCGTGTTCAATCGAATTCCGGAGTGAGTTTGTTTTCACTTCTATATCGCGCGGTGCAGGTCATTCTCAACAATTGCCACACGCCATCGAATTTCTGGCGACCTTGTGCTACTGCTGTAGAGAAAAACGAAAGGGGCATTCGAGAGGGAACAACTTTGTAATCGCCCTAGTAATCAAGTACCGTATACGCCAGACCCGCAATCGTAACTTCATACCCCTCGAATTACAACGGCGACTACAAAGTTGGATAATTTGTATATCGCGTTATATCATGATGCAGCCATGTGTGCCATGCTGTTTCTGTAATTTGTCACGACCATAATCACAAAGTGGCCCACGAGAAGTGGCTTTCTTTTTTCGAACAGCATCGTTCTCGCATTTCGAAGAATTTAATATATAAAAGAATTATCTCTGATAATAGCATCATTTTAATCTGCATCACTTTTTGCTTTCTCATTGCTTACGTACCTCTAGGAAATCTCATAAAATTTCTTATCATAATAACTACAAGTGGTTCAATTTGCCCTACGATTATTCCGATTATAATCGCAAATTATTTATGCGCGAGTGACTATTTTTCACCATAATATCTTTGTTAATCTCTTTCACTATATTCTCAGTTGTTCTTATTCTACGAAATTTTAACATACATCGTTCTATATATTTACGCACTGGCTTCGACATTGATAAAATTTTTCTTTTATAAAATACTTAAAAGATCCTTTTTTTTCAAACTTACAAGTATAGATTATTTACTTAAATAAACATAAATGAGTATCTTTTTCAAATTATAACGAATATTTCTCATTTATAAATGAAATAAATTCTATTAATGCCGAATCAGTACCATATCTTTCTCTTATTCTTGCCATCTTCAGTCGACATATGCGTGCGATCGAGGTTCGCGTGCAGCATAGACGTGACCGCCATCGAATCAGAGCGCAACACGCGGCCAACACAATTCGTGCCCGGCAATTTAACGCAACCTGAATTTCTAAAAATGTGCAAAAGTTGGCAAAACGAGTGTTGAGGCCAGTGACGAGAAACAGTCGCGAAAGGCCTCGAGGAAAAGAACTAATCGATGTTTGCTAAGAGGAGACGGAAGGAGAAGGCAATTGGGACAAGGTAAAAGCGGACATTGATTCCTTCAGAACGTCCTTTTGAATTTGCACTTTTATGAAGATATAATGAAATGAGCTGTTGGGAGGAATAAATGGTATAATGGTAAAATGTGAGTAAAAATGAGTAAAAATAATGTTTCCCCATACGCCGGTGTTTGTGCATAATTATTTCGACACGATATAAAGCATTTTTTGAAGATTTGTTGGAGCCAGAGTAATTTATTCGTTTGTTTTTTTACATTCTCTCTTCCATCAAAAGTGATGAACGTTATTTGCTGAAGCTACCTGTTGCATATTTTGATATTTGTTTCCTACGGTCATGCGCTTAGATCTAATTATCACAATATATAATAATCATAGTCTTGTCTGACGTTATAGTGACATTCGTATTGATTTAGTTTGTAATTTCTGTACGATCGCCATTAGCTACGCACCGACGTGACAATCTTCTTCATAGTTAGATTTAGATTATTATTTATGCACATGTATGTATACAATCGGTTATTGTTTAATAATTATTTTTTATTTATCATAATTTATTTTTAATTTGTGTGCAAATATAAAATTGTCGCATTCGAAATTTTAATTACTAATCTGTATTTATAATGTTCACAACGTTATGGTTTTCAAATAGGTTTTTTTTTTATGAAAAACGTTGATTTGTGGAATTGCTCGTTAGTTCAAAGCTTATTAAAATTTGTTTATAGATTATATAATTAAATATTTATGTCTTAATTTATTTATTTAGGATGAATTATATAAATAAATTTAAAAATTTAATGAAAGAGCAATATTTATACATAATGTACAATAGTATTTGTACTTGTAATAAATTAATATTAAGTTGTATATTTAACAAATTAATTTTACTTAAGGAAATAAAATAATATAATAAAATGAAAAATATACCCGACAGAATGGAATAATCATATAATGTAGGATAATAATATCCAGTATCATATATAATATGGAACATGATACATTAATGCAACGGAACAAAATAATTTCTTATTAATGATTCTCTATAAATTTCACATAAATAACATTAAAAATTCTATAATACATAATAAGAAATATGTTCTCTCTTTTTTAAAGAATTAAATATTATAGATTACGATGAGATATATTTATTCAACATATAATAATGAATTTTCTAAATAAATAAATTAAATTTATTATATGTATTTACAATAAATCCATATTTTCTAAGTAATTTTTCATATTTAATTATTACATAAATATTTAATAAATTCATACTAGTTGTATATTGATTGTAATCATATATTGCATAAATTATATTCATACTTTTTTCATGCCGTATTTCATGAGGGAGGAGAGAGGAAAAGCCCAAGGTGTAAGAGATATACGCAGTCCACAACAACTATTCATTTCGATTTCCTCAGGCATTCGGCTAAGACGTTTTCCGCCGTTAAGGTGCGCATTCGGTCCAAGTCTCGCAGAGGTCAATCACGTCGTACGTGATACTACGCGCTTCGCGCGCGCGAGCGAGCATGGCAATAATACGCGCACAATACTCGCATCGCCGATAATATTTAACGCGTTGAAATATATAAGACGATTCTTTACCCAGAACAATATGTGTTGTTACAATAGTATTACAATTCTGCTTCTTCATCATGAGATGACTTTACAATTTTATGGTATTAAAATAATGAAACTAGACTTTCTTTATCGCATAATGATACATACGATGTACATTGCAATTATAAACTACAATATATCGATTATATTGATATCGATATATAGTTCATTCATTGTATATTTCTAGTAGGAAAATATAATTATTTAATGAACCATGCTTGAATATTCGGTACAACATATAAAGAATTAATATTAATATAACTATAATTAATAATAGTTAATAATTTAATAATAATATTGCAGTTTATATATGCATTCATTAAAATTTGATATAATAGGTTCTTATTAATAGTTTGCTTTAGTAAAAATAATTTAATGTTTAATAATTTTTATAAATTTTTCATAGTACATTCGAAGAGAATTCTGTTATATATATTTTATAGAATTTGTATAATGTGTATATGTATGTATATATATATATATATGTGTATATGTGTATATATATATATATATATATATATATATATATATATATA
>NW_012130887.1:0-3760 GCF_000143395.1 Atta cephalotes | reverse complement strand
TATTATTATATACATATATATATATATATATATATATATATATATATATATATATATGTTCAATATTATAAAGGCGCGTTTTTATTTAATAATATTTTTTTACAGTTATTATATAACAATTCTATTTATTGTTATATCATTACAAAGGCATAAAAATTGATCATATTCATTTGAACATAAATCGGTCTATTAAAATTGTAAAAAGTACATTTAAGAAGATAGAAAAAATGTTATTTTGAATTGATTCAATATTTATAAATTTGTGTTATAAAATCTTTTTACATTATTTAGATCTGTATATAATGTAGTATAGATCTGTAAAAAATTGTGACAGATTTATGATATATATATATATATATATAGATATATATATATATATATAGATACACATTGTAAAATAAATAATTTCTGTTACATTTTAAGTATAAATGTAGAAACATTAAAATATGTAACGATTCTAAGATAAGTTGCTGTAAAACACACTCAAGGATATTAGGGGCGATGATATACCGATGTTATCAAATACGGTTCGCACGAAATATAAATTCAGCTCTTCGCCAATCCTAAATTTCTATGCAACGGCGCATAAACTACCAACACAACCATGCATTTATGGATCACCATCGCACGATATAATCTGTATTCACGGTTATACCGCAAAGTCGATAGAACTGGAAGTTGGGCGACGGGGCAGGAGGATTGTGGCTGTTGCGGGAAGCAACGTAAATCGTCTGTCCAGACTACGAAAGTAAGACTATATGAACACAGAATCGTATTAAGCATAGACGAAGTTTACTATAGCTTATGTTATGTTATGAAAAAATTTTTTATTAGGATTTTTATCCCTTCTGTACACATATATCCATTCCTTGATCTCTCATATATGTCTTTTATTGTATTCATTGAATGATTATAATAGTTGGATTTTAGATAATGAAATTAGTATCATTTTTTAAGGTTTTACAAAAAATCGAAAATATTTTTTTAAAATATGCTGAAATATTTATAAATATTGATTTATATATTAAATATCGATAGAGATATTTATTGAAAGATATCAATTAATAGTCGTAATAATTGAATTTCGATTTCTCAATTTTCACAAATGTGAAAGATTCAGCAATCTTAAATATAGTTCAGTTGTTTCTCTTTCTCTCTCTCTCTCTCTCTCTCTCTCTGTTTCTTCTCTTCTCATAAATTATGTTATAAATAAGAACAAAATGTGAAATTGTTACTAAATATACATATTTAATCTTTTGTAAGCCAGACGATTATGAAAGTATAACTTTGAAGATCAAAGCAAACAAAACAAGGAGCGAATACACATGATGTTTACATTAATTTGTCACGTTAGTGAGAAAATCCATTAAAAAACGTGAGGGCTTACGAAGTTACACAATCTGGCGTGGGCGTAACTCACCGCTGTGTAAGGCGCTCGGGTTACATCTGTTATTCCGTCGCGCCAGCCTAGCGGTGGGGGTGATACTGAAGAGGACAGGCGGCAGCATAAAGGGGTGAACCGGCTGGATTAAGCCGGTACAGCCACCGACGCGTACACGTCTTGCCCAAGCTTAACGGATGATTAATCTATTCGCGCCCTCCGCAAACAAGTACCTACTATCTACCTGCTCACCCACCTACCTACGTAACTACCCACCGAGAGCACAGCACGATGGCAAAAACGACCGCTTCCAATTACCACGGAACCCGCTCGAAATCTCGCGCTAATTCGAATCAGCGCCTATCTGCGTTTTCATTGCTATGGGGGAGATGTAGTCATGGGTAGCGACGAAATTTTTGTAAACTGAACGCTGGCTGTCACGTGAATCAACGAGGGTCGGTTCGACCCTCACTAAATATAATATATTATAAATATTTATAACAATTCAATATTTAAATTAATTAAAATAATTTTAGTAAAAAAATATATATATATATATATACTTTTAGCTTTACTCTAAATGCTGATTATAATTAATAATGTAAAATACAATTTGTGAAAGTATAAATTTTACATCTTATAATTTACAGTTAATGGAACAAAAAATATAAAATCAATTTCACAAATTGCTAGAACGGCGATATACAATATCGTAATTGAGCTCGAAAAGAATTCGTATGTGTGCGTATTAATCTTGCACGTTATCGATCGCGGGACTACTTTTATCGCAACGTTATTGTATCGGAGTAGAGCGACGCGGAGCCTAATGCTACATTGAATCGAAACAGAGAGCGACGCGATCGTATTGCTCGCGAACAGGAAGGCGATCAGATAGATCGCATGAATACTGCGGATGTCGTGCGGTGTCCGGACCTCGTATATATCCGTCGACGAGTCGGACAGACAGCGGACGTTCCAGCGGGACACCATCAACCCTGATTGACAACTCCATGCATGGAACTGCGCAGCCGAGATTATCGGGTCTCCAGACCGGAAGCTCGTTCTGCTGACCACCTCGAAGCTGAACCGAATTTCACCTCCCATACTATGTACGATTTCCGCATGCAAAAGGGATATCGAGCGATGTCCATTCATATTGACCAGACAGTGGATAAGGATATTTTGTGACATATGAGCTCAGCTGTCATAGGTGACGGCTCGTTTCATATGCCAGAAAGAAATATTTAAAATATTTAGCGGAAATAAGCGCTAGCAATATGTTTTTGCGATAATTGGTTGCCTTTTTCTTCATGATGCTAAAAGAGTTAAAAGAGCGATATAATTACGATTGATGCCACATTACATTATATATAAGCTAGTAAGGGACTGCGCAGAATATAAGGAATAGAGAACAGGGAACAGACAATAAGAATTTCAACCTATTATTCCGTGTACTGTGGAATACACAGTTTCTGATAAATTGAAACTCTTATGCTCTGTTCTCTGTTTCTTCTTCCTTATTCCTTTGATTGAACCTCTAAGAGTTAATTTAAAATTGAATTTATTTAATGATATAATGATATATTCTTAAAACTAATGTCTATGAAAAGGTAATATATATGTAGAAAGGATATTTACAATTTTTAATTTATTAATGCTAATTATTACTATTTATTAATGCTAATTATTACTATTAAAAGTAAGAAATTAGCTAATAGAAGAATCTTGAACTAGGTAATGATTATTTATCTTTTTCTCTAGAACGGAAATGTGAAAAGCGATTTAAGCACGTACGTATACACACATACATACAAAACTTGTTTACTTTTCACATTTTCACGTTTTCGCCCTAGAGAAAAATATATAATAATTATATGATTAACCTCCAGATGTGAAATATTAAATCTTATATTTAAAATCTTATATTTAAATCTTATATTTGTTTATAATAGCATTTAAAAAATAATTTTAAAAATTTCATGTAATTACGTAAAATATTTCGTAAAATAAACTACAAGATTCATTAAAGTAGTATCAGCAAATTATCTGACTAAGTCGTAAGTCGTGTCTGATTAGTAGTGTTGCTTTGTGTCTGATTAGTAGTAGCGCGCTACTACTGTATGATGCCGATTCGCTGGATGACTCGTATTTTACTACCACGTGGCGATATCCGCGTGCCAAGGGATATCGAACATCGACCGGTTGCGTTGTCCAGACAATGGGCAAGGATATTTCTGAATCTATTCCGAAAACTCAATTCTGAGAATACGAGGACCGCGAGAGAGAGAGAGAGAGAGAGAGAGAGAGAGAGAGAGAGAGAGAGAGAGAGAGAGAGAGAGAGAGAGAGAGAGAGAGAGAGAGAGAGAGAGAGAGAGAGAG
>NW_012130886.1:0-3766 GCF_000143395.1 Atta cephalotes | reverse complement strand
TCGCATTTTAATCAATGCTTTTGAATTTCTGAACTATGCAAAATATCGAAATCCTATTTTTATGATGTTGCGTATCGAGGAGGACATATTTTAATTAACAAGATCTGACCTGGGTAGAAGTATTAAGATCAACTTCATTTTTGTAAATGGAAATCTAATTTTTTGAACACTTACGATGTCTAAGATTTGGAAATTATTCGGGATCAAGACCTTGACAATACATGTTAAGGTCAAGATCATCGGAACGAGTTCTCTCCATCGGAATATTTACCAAATCAATTTTTTCGAAAATTAATTTATTATTATTTATTCTCCTTTAGGTAACTTTTGTTAAAAAATATTTTCAGATAACTTTTGTTTTTTTAAACATTTTTTTTTAAAAACTATTTCCTTTTATTTGAAAATGATATAGATTAAGATATGGTACAATTTTGAATTCGAAAAAGTTTGATTGCATTAGTTGAAATTGTAATAAAAATGAATAAATCACAGAATTTTCTGGTTGAATCTATTATAACTTTAGTTGAGATAACCATAATTCTAATTGATATGATCAAAATTTTTCGGTTCATTTATTTTCAATCAGAAAGTTTTTGGCGTGGTATATAATTCTGAACAAACTAGGATTTGAATCCAATTTCGAAGTTCAAGTTTAATTTTTTTCCTTTTAACATGACACATTTCCGCCAAGTGACGTGCTGGTAGCGATAATTAAATTATTTAAAAAATGTTTATAAGACGAAACAATTTTCGATAATAATTTATTCGTATAAAACTCGGGCGGATCATATCAGAACTATTGTCAAATATGCCCAAAATTATCGGATTGACACGTTTCCGTGGAGTTTGAATATTCTAACCTGTGTAAAATTATTAATTATGCGAATTTTGTCCTGAAATGTCACATTATAATCAATCTAGCTTAAAAGAAACGAGAATACTTGTCAGATGTTGTAATATTCGATGGTACTTTAGAGGAAGTTATGCCGTGCTGAAACGTGAAGTTAGCACGGTATAAGTTCTTTCACCTTCTTTATTTTTTAATATTAAAAATGCAGAACATTTTGTTATTTTTGAAAGAATAGTAAAACAATGGAAAATGCTACCGAAATCATTATTTTTAGAAAATTAATAAAATGCCATGCTAATTTCACAAATGGATAATTTGAATATCTTAATATTAATACCAAATGTGCATGAAGTACGGATGTAAATCAAACAAGTTCAGAATACATATACTGCTTCTGCGTGCAACAGGTTCGGGGATTAGTGTTAACGTCAGCGAACAACGTGTTTTAACGGTATCAAGTATAAGAAATTAGAAACTTGAAAATGGATACATAACACATTCTATTGAAAATTATCTCGTTTGTTAACAGCATCGCGTTAACTCGAAGGTCACTATCAGAGAGAAGTCAATAAGGAAATAACATGCACATATATTGAAAATATTAGCAAGTAAATGTTGAAAAAATTAGAGTAGAAAAGTTGTTACATATTTAAAGCATAAAATGCAAATTTAATTAAATTAACAACAAAATTATCTAGTTACACTAATAGTTACATTAATAGTTACACACATAGTTACACTAATGGGATTCGACTAACACGAATAAAAACATGTCACAGAAATATTATTATTTTAATCAGAATTTCTATAACTTTTCTCATCATTACAAAAAAAAAACAAAAATTCAAAATACAAAATTCAAAATAAAAAAATTGTTTTTCGTTGTATAGTTGAAGTTATTTTCGTTAAAACTTACAATGTTTATAAAATTGGTTATTTATTTTAACTCATCATTAATATTATATTTCTTATTTAATATATCCTATTATTAACCTATTATTTCCTATATAATAATAGCATAATGTAACTACAATACTTCAATATTCGACATAATAAATAAATCTATATTTGTTGATTTCTTTTATTTAAAAAAAAAGAAGATTTAAAAGAAAAAGTTATTTTCAGCTAAAAAATGCGAGAAATTAAAGAAAAAAGAATAATACATTTTTGTCGCATCATTATACTTTACCTGCATATAAAAAGCTTCTCCTCTTGTGATGACAAAACTATTAGCTCGATCATCTGTTTGCAGAGCAAAGAGGCTCGCTGCTACAATCGATAATGCCGCTGAAAAGAGAAATTAAACAAATCGATTTACAAAATTTTCACTTTTCAATCTTATTCAAACAATTAAAATTGTATACAATATTAAATTTTACAATTTCATATTTCAATGCAATATTATAACGCAATTCATTATATTATTGTTAGATATTAAAAAACATGTGCAAAAATTATATGAATAAGAAAGAGTCAAATATGCGTGCGCATTGGTGAAATACACTGAAAAAATGTACTAAATCTTATTATATATATATTTTTTAAACAGTACCAATTAAATATTTACTTACAATAAATAAATATTTACTCAATAAAAAATTATAAGTAAATTAACGGTTCCTATAACAAACATTAATGAACATTTACATTTAATAAATATTCATATATCATTCAAATAATTATTTATTAAACTTAGTATATTTTTAATATTCAATTTTCAATCAACTAATTTTATTTCTTAACTTATGAAAAGTCAGTTATATAGTCAACACAAGAATAAAAGAGATTATGCGCTACTGTCGCAGCGCATTATAATATTGCTTTAATATAAGATAATCTTTCGTAGACAAACACACACATTCAATGCCTCGTACAAGGGCTCGCATATAAATCAGTAAATAGACGAGCGTGAGCAAGCGATAATTCTAATATATTATACGCCCGTAATATATATATTAAATATATTAAATATATATATTAAAAATATGCGACGCACCAATAGAAAGAACACCAATAGAAAGAATTTCTAAAATATTTTAATATAATTCGGATACTTTATATACTTTTAAAGTTTCAAATTTCCATGACGACTATTACGCAATGAGTACTAAATAAATACACATAAAGTAGAAATACGTAATCTTAATATCAGATGTGAATATACAATTATACACTATACATTAAAATTGGACTATAAAATAATTTAAATATATATATATATTCCCTAAATAATAGACGGTGATAAGTCTGTAAACAGATAACGTATGTAGGTATTGAACGAGAGTATATTATATTAGAAGTAGATATAATTAAGAAAGAAAGAAAAGCTAAGAAAGCGAAAAGAAATAAAATGAAATAAGGTAAGTAAAAAAGCGAAGAGGTTACTTTTAACCAGAAAAGTAGAGAAATAAAGGGATAAGCAAAAATTTTTTTTTTAATTTTATAATAATATATGTGCGATAGCTTGCGGACGAGATATGGATGTATGAATGAGTTAAGAATTTTATGTAAATCAAATCCCCTTCTTGGCTGTAAATACGCTGAAGTGTAATAAATTCTATTTTACATATTCCCTATATTCAAAAATAAGAAAAATTTTGGCTAATCAAAATCGGCACTAACAGTGTGCAAATATTTTAGTAAACAATATTTAATATTAAACCATTTAAGATATTTCTTCAAAAATATTTAACAATTAGTCATCATAAAAAAAAAACGTTTCAGTTAATTAACCATCTTCAGCAGAAAACAAAGCTCAAAATTTTACTTCAAATTCATAACTTTATTTTATTTTTTTCATAAGTAAATATAATTTTGATTACTTATGTAATTAAATATGGTTTTACATTCGTAAATTAGCTAAGCAAAATATTCAAATTGTTTTGAAAGTTTTCTTTTCCCTTCTCTCTCTCTCTC
>NW_012130885.1:0-3770 GCF_000143395.1 Atta cephalotes | reverse complement strand
ACACACACACACACACACACACACACACACACACACACACACACACACACACACACACACACACACACACACACACACATATGTGAACTGAAACAAGGACAGCTTGAAATCAGATTCATCTCTTTCTATCATTGAGTCAGCAATCTAATTATAGAAGTCTGTATTTGGCGCCAAATACATACGAACAAATAATTCTGTAGAAAAAAGAAACTTGAAGTGCGATGCGCAGGTTAAACTATTTGTTTTTCATATGTTACACTTGACAAAAAAAATCAGATTTGTTCATATTTCGATAGTACGTTGTTCGGAGAACATTTTGGCACTAAATGTCATCGACAGTTGCTCTTCTTTTCTATACTTTTACCAAATTATCAGTACATATTCTAGCTCTCTTGCCATACTTCCAGTCAAGTAAAATAAATAATAAATATTTTTATTTGTTAATTTTTATCTAAGATATTATTATTTTTATAAATTATATACTTACAATTAGATTTCATTCCTATAATTATTTCCTATGTTCTCAAATGCCTATATAAGATAGACTTTCCAGTTTCTTATATGTACGAAAAATCTTGTGAACATAAGTTTACTTTTATATATTCTTAAAAAAGGATTATCTCTAAGAAAGGACATTCTATTTTTAATTCAACCTCTAAAAAATTCTTACACTTTTCTTGTAGCGTAGGACATGACAATATCCCTTAAAAATTCTCTTTCAAATGATTTTTTTAAACAAAAATCTCTGAAACTTATTTAAAACCTATCTAAAATCTAAATTGTAATAAAACTTATAAAATATAAACTTGTAATATCCTCGTAAAATTTTCCGCGTAATAGTAAGAGTTTATTGTTTTTTGGATGTAAAAAGTCGATGAAATAATATGTTTAACATTAAGATACTTTATATCACGATTAAGAATGATTTATTGTACAAAATATATGAAATAAAACATGAAGGCGGTGCGTTTCGTATGAAACATAAAACTCCTTTTAAATGCCACAGGTTCAAATGATCCAAGAGCAAATGGATGCTTTAGCGGATACTAAGTCGGTCGGTGAGGAAAGGTACGCTCGAGCAAAACAAGAAAATGCAACATTACAGGCGCGAATATTGATGCTCGAGGAAGCAGCCAAAGATGCAGAAACGAGAGCCGAAGAGAGGCTTCAAGTAAATAACTCAATATAGATCGGCTAAAATTATTCGTAATTAAACACAATCTAGTATAAAAAAAGAAAAATTTATAATTTGTAAAATTCATTATAAATGTATGTCTTTTTTTTAAATACATTATATTTTCATACGCATATGCGTAACATATATATAACTTTACACAATAAAATCATGTTTCTTTCATTTTTATAAGATATTTTGCATTTTGAATTCGATATCGAAAACAATTGAAGAGCATAATTTTTGTTTCTATGCTCTTCGAGGATTCTGTATCGTATAGAGTCTATACTATAGATAAAATGAAGGTCTTTTTTAATCGCAACAAAAAAAGTAATTATATTTTATTTAAAAAAAAATTTCTTCTTATTTCATAGACTGAGCAACGAAGACATCGGGAATGGGCATGTCGCTTGGAACGTGAACGTCAATTGCAACTGGAAAACTGTGACATTAAGCTGCAGGCAGCAGAACTGGACAATACCAGTTTGCGAGAGGAGATTGCGCGAATACGCGAACAGCTCGAGACAGCGAGGACGGATAAAGCACAACTCGAGAATGATCTCCGAGAAGCCAGAAGGGAAGCGGATGCCGCGCGCGAAAGTGAACGTCATGCGATAAGCCGAGCTAACGAGGCTCATCATATGCTTGATGTTATGAGAGAAGAACTTTCGTTACGGAATGAGGATCAGCAGAGACTTGAAGAACTGGTGCAGCAGGTGGTTCAACTTCAAGCTCGCAATAAAAGTACGTTCATTACGGAACTATTAATTCGATATTGTGAACTTTCAGAAGTCGTTCGCTCCTTAAGCATTTCTATCATGAAAAAAACTGCATTTCGAGCATATCTAATTGATTCGTCGAAGATAAATTTTGTCCTATAATAATATTACATTCCTCGATTTGTAGGCTTGGAAGAATCTCGAGACGAACTGCAAGCTGCTGCGGCGTTGCAGGCAGGTCGTGAACTTATAATGCTGAATCCTTGTAATAATAATGCTGAAAAGGGTCCTAGTCTTGCTGTAGAATTGTTAGCCGGCATGAATCCAGATCAGGTATTTTCTTAAGATGTATCGAATCTATTAACTGTAACGAATGGATATTAACAATTTATATTAACATCAACCTCTTCTCGTCGCCTTACAGATAGATGGCAAAGGCGAACTCAGTGAACCGTGCACTATGGCTGAAGTACGTATTAAAGTTTAATTCGAAATTTTGCTTTGAGAACGGCATAATTAATAATTATATTTATGTTACAGTTAAAACAAGCCTTAAAGGAGCAGCAAGAAGTGAACACACAATTAAGAACATACATCGATGGAATATTATTAAACATCGTGGAAAATTATCCACAATTATTAGAAGTGAAACAAATGCACTGATACATAATCCATCATTCTATTATAATGCTTTCAAGGCAGTTGTACATTAACTTTCTTTTAATTGAAGAGACTCGAGGGGCTGTCTAGAACTTGACCAACATTGATATGTTTTACATATTAATATTTTCGAATAGTACTTGAATATATAGCGTAAAAGCGCACTTGAAAGTCAATTGTTAACTAAAGTCAAGCCTTTTTAAAGCAATAGTTCCCGCTTAATGCAAAACTCTAAAAGACGTCCAACTAACTTCGCAAAAAGAATCTTTTCTAATTATATAAGTCTAAGACACTTTTTTAGGTTTCCCTGTTTATCTTATCAAAATCAAAATTCGTATGACCGTTTAAGCTCTAGGCAGCGACCATCTCTGTACATCTAGAAAAAAAAAGAGTAATAAAGTGACGCTATTGTAGTTGCAGCGTTTGCAATGATACAAAAGGGAAGAATATTCAATTGGTGTCATATCTTTGAGATGTCATACCATTCGCAGATCTATGAGCCGTTTTTTTCCACTGCCGTCAAACTTCGTCGTGCTAGTATTATCATTACCAGAGTGATGAACAAATTACGTTTCTCGAATTCTTTACATGTCGGCTGGCCTAAGCACTTTATTATACGCGATATCTTTAAAGTACTCGTACATATTAATGATCATATATGATTAATCCGAATGAATATACAGGGTATCCTCTAATTATTGACACAGCGTTCGTATGCAGATAGAACAGAATAAACCAAGTCGAAAAGTTCTATACTATTTTGCAATTTTCGTAACAGTTAACGAGAAATTATCTAAAAGTGATCCTGAATTCACTGATTGTCCACCGTCTTTCTTATTGAAACGAAATCTTCTAATAGCACAAAAAAAAATATATTTAAAATTAAAGTAGTATACAAGATTTAATTAGTGATTATTAGTAATTAATTTCTCGTTAATTATTGTGAAAATTGCAAACCAGTACAAGACTTTCCGAATTAGTTTGATCTGCTCTGCCTGTATACGAGCACTATCAATAATTAAAATTAGAGATCACGTATGCATATGTACGTCATGTATTTGGACACGATAATATTTCGGCGCTAAGACGTGGCATGAGACACTGCCGTGCTCTTTTACGCAAACTGGCGAGTTGCGCTGGATCGAGATTATCGGTATATATATATATGTATATATATATATATATATATATATATATATATATATATATATACTATA
>NW_012130884.1:0-3763 GCF_000143395.1 Atta cephalotes | reverse complement strand
GTACGTCTCTCTCTCTCTCTCTCTCTCTCCTCCTCTCTCTCTCTCTCTCTCTCTCCCTCTCTCTTTCTCTCTTTCTCTCGCTCTCTTCTCAAATTGAGAATGAAATCAATAGAAAGTTTTTACTTGAATTATTTTTAGAATCCCCGCTGGATCTTTCGATGACATTACTCGCTCATCATTCTTTGCCAGCGATATCACATTCTTATTATGAGTTGGATGAATACGAATCAACGTCTGAGGAATCCACATCATCAACGCTGTCGTTGGCCGGTGATCATCTCGATTGCAGTATCCTGACAACGATTAAGAGAGGAGAGAGGGTTTTATTACCTTGTGAAGTCTGTGGCAAGTCCTTCGACCGGCCATCTCTTCTAAAACGACATATGAGAACGCATACAGGTATGAAACAGAACCCTAAAGATTATCCGGATATTGAGATTCTCTCATTTGTATTTATTTTATATCAATTTATATTATATTTATATTATATATCAGCCTATTAATACTTGGTTTTACACGCGTAGAGTTAATTAAAACTTTGTTCTCCAGAGCTGAGCATGTTTTTGAAATACTTTTATTTGAAAAACACAATTGCATTTTGTGTTATGTATTTCAGCGGAACACATGAAAGTATTTTACATTTTGTATTTCGATCAGAATAGCACATAAAAATATTTTGAATTTCATTAATTTCAAAGCAAAAGATTAAAAGTATATTTTGTATTTCAAATACTAAGATTGACAATCAATGTGAATTACAAAATACTAAATACTTTTATGTGATCCGCTGAAATACGAAATATAAAATACAATTGTATTCCAAATACGACTGTGTTTAAAATAAAAGTATTGCAAATACGTGCCCAGCTTTGGTGATCTTCTAATATCTTAAAATTATTATTGTTAGATTCAGTAATTTTGGACAATTAAAAGTTATTTAAATTTATAAGCAGTTTAATTTTATTTTCATTATTAATTCAAAAATAGCAAAATTCAATTTTTCTTATATTGAAAAAGATAATCCATTATTTTCAGGATATTCAAGATTATACATATAAATATGTTCTTTCTGCGAAAATAAATATGTTAAACAAGGACTCTCTCTTTCTCTCTCTCTCTCTCTAAAATAACAAAAACAAAATTAATCTGTCTAATGAGAATCAGTGCGAGAGGAAGTGCGTAATAAAATTTTAATAAATAAATTTATTACTCTATTTGTGTGTTGATGTCTTCTTTATTTAAAATCTTGAACGTTTCTCTTTGGAATCTTCAGCAATTTCATTCTTAATCCATATTAGATTTCGCGAACGTCAAATATATGAATTAAACAGATTACACTACAGTTTTGACAATTTGTAAGTGACTCTACCTTGATCATTTGCGAAATTTAATATGGATTAAGAATATTGCTGAAGAATATTGATGAAGATTCCAAAGAGAATCGAAACATTCAATGATTTCTCAAGATTTTAAATAAAGAAGACATCAACACATCAAGTGGAATTACAAATTTATTTGTTGAAATTTTATTGCGCACTTCCTCTCGCACTGATTAATTTCTCATTAACTCAAATTAATTTTGTTTTTGTTACTTTTTGCGAAATTCAATTCAAATCTGTTCCATTTTAATGATTTAAATATACTGGATTAATGTATTTAGATAATCAAACAAAAAATGCAAAAAATTTATGTACAACTAGATATGATATAAATTCCAAATAATATTTTTATCAAATTAAATAAATTTTAAATGTCGCATAATTTGTGGTGCGACTTCCGACAACGTCTATTGTAAAATCCTGACCATTTTTGGCTTAATGATTTTGGCGAAATAAATTATATACGTTTAAAGAAAAGAATCATTATTCATATTTAATTCAAGTCAGAAATTATAAGTGTGAAAAATTAATGCGACATTTCATGAATGATATTAAATCATAGGGGAAAAACCGCATGTCTGCATGGTGTGCAACAAGGGTTTTTCAACATCGAGCTCGTTAAACACGCATAAGCGTATTCATAGCGGTGAAAAGCCTCATCAGTGTCTTGTTTGCGGAAAGAAATTTACAGCCTCATCGAATCTATACTATCATAGGATGACTCATATCAAGGTAAGTGGGCAAATATTTATTAGGGTAAAGTGAAGCTGTGACATTTTCTATTATTTTGCATCTTTACACAATTATGACAGCATAATGAGACTTACTTTAAAATGTTGCATGTCCAGCTGATTCAAACAATAATTAAATACTTATAAATCCTTCATATATTTCATAAATAAGAAAAAAGTTTTGTTGATTACAAAGAGGTTCAATAGACTCACTTATGAAACATGTTTAAGTAACTAAAAAGTAAGTTGAAAGAGATGAAGATAATTGTTTAATAAAATTATATATTATTAAAAAATAAAATGATTATATATACATTGATATAGTAATAAAATAGTATTGAAAAGAGGGAAAAAATTTATTTTATAAAGTTACAATTGAAAATTAATTTAATTAGTTCATTATATGAGTAAATCCACAATAAAAAAATTTAATACATTTAATACATTTAATTTAACATTTAATTTATTTAATTTTACTCTCATCAAGATAAGATGGATTTATGTACACTTATAGATTGTACATATGTAAATTAAAATATTTTTTAATTAAATACTACTACTTTAATAAAATACTTTTAATTTTTTATCTACTTTTCTCTATTTTTATAATCTAACTTCTGAATCAATGATTAATATCCACTTATCAATATCTATTTTATATTATATTATCTAAAATAATATATTGATATAACGTCTAATCAATAAAATATATATGTGATTGTGTGAATGAAAATTTATACGAATGGCACTTTCTCTCACTGTATAAAATGATATGATTATAATTTTAGTGGGACAGTAATAAAAATAAGCCAACTCTCTTATTTGATATTCAATGTTATTCAAAAGTAAGTAATAATAATAATAATAGATACTGTAAATGTTAGCAAACATAATTAATAAAAAAGAAATTAAAATGAAACAAATTCAAATTTAAATCCAAACGCTAAATATAAAAATTCAAAATTGTTTATCTCAAATCATGTTTTAATATTCATTGAATAAAGATCGTTAAAAAAAATAATAAAATAGTTGTCTGTTTCTGTTCAGAAAACTTTTAATTTCGTGAAGAAATTATTTGGAAACTTAAAGGAAAAGTAGATCACGAATTCATGATAAAATAACAAAATACTTAAAGCTAATAATTACTAAAGACACGAAAAGCAAAACTATTGAATTAAAAAGCAAGTTCGATTGATTTTTTAGAATGGAATAAAACACATTTTTTTAACACAAAATAAAGTTTTAATAATTATTTGATTTAATATAGCAAAGTTTAGCTTTAAGAATCTATTTTTTTTAATTATTGATGATTTTTAAACGAGTTATGAGTAATCAAAATCAGAATGCGAGTATAACCCAAAAGTAATTCAATAAAAACATTTTTTAAAAATGAATTTTGAAAAAAAATTTTTAATTTTCAGACAATCAAAAATCTTTGCAAATCTTTTTTGGACACATGATCCACAAAGTGAGAAGAACATTTTCCTTCAACTCGTAGTTTTCTATATGTAAAAATTATCAAATTCACATAAACTCAAAAAATATAATAATCTTTCAAAAAAAATAGAGATTTCAAGCTTTAAAACTCTCTTTTCTTAAATTTAAATTTCATTTATTTTAACAAAATATTATATATATATATATATATATATA
>NW_012130883.1:0-3770 GCF_000143395.1 Atta cephalotes | reverse complement strand
CTCTCTCTCTCTCTCTCTCTCTCTCTCTCTCTCTCTCTCTCTCTCTCTCTCTCTCTCTCTCTCTCTCTCTCTCTCTCTTTCTCTCTTTTTAACATAATTAAGAGTATACAAATATTGTATTCTCGTAATATTATTAGTATAAATATAAATAATATTAAAAACAAAATTATGTAGAGAGAGAAAGGCTATGAGCCCTCTTTTAAGAAAAACAATATAATGTAAATAAAATAGTATAATTAAAAACAAAGATATAACTACAGACGATATTTCGATCCTATTTGGGTTATTTTCAATATTAAATAAAATAAAGCATTTTTAAATATAAATTATAAACGACTTAAATAAATTAAAAACGAATTATAAACTGCATAACAATAATGTAAAAAATACCAACTGAGACATAAAATTGCAAAATCGCATCATGTGAATGTCCGGATGATATGTCTGAGATATTCCTTTGTGCATCTTACACGTTATAAGTTATAAGTACAGTTCAAATTTTAACACATGAAAGTATGAATGTGTAATGTTAATGCCCGTTACGGATGTATCTTGATAAAAAAACCAATATAGAAATCCTCAATGTTCTTATGCATATCTCAAGAGTTATGGTAGGTTTAATTTTTAACGAGAATATGAATGTGTAAAATTATTGGCTCGTTGTAGATGTATTATGATTACAAAAAGTCAAAGACTATAAAAACAGTAATAACACAATATATGAATATAAAAATGTAAAATTATAGAAATAATGGGTATAAATTCGTTTTAAATTCAACTTTTTTTTGAGGAATAATTTTTACAAGCAAATTTTCAATACTCCTATGGGATCACCTCTATTTCCTATTATAGCCGAAATAGTTTTACAAGATTTGAAGGCTTTAGCCGAAACGAAGAAAGACCGGTTCGACTTTTATTTTATTTTCGATACATGGATGATATTGTCTTAGCAGTTCCTTCTGCTACTATTAAGGATATTCAGAATATTTTCGTTACATGAAAGATTACAATTTACCATTGAAATCGATATTTTTGGCAGATTGAATTTTCTTGATATCCACTATCATTATTGATAACAATAAAATTATCTTTGATACAATTTTAAAAATTCATAACACACAAATCAGATAGTTAATAGATATATGTGTGCAGAACGCTATCATATTTCATAATGTAGCGACTAAGACTTCACTCGCACGTGTATGAAAAATTCACTAACAATGAGTAATTTCTAGCGATGAAATTTTTAGCAAGTTTTCTGAAGTCAAGAGACTACGCGCTGCTACGTGCGACGTTACGTAAAACATGGATGTTACAAATAGACATATTTCAACAATCAATGTCATTTACGAATAATAGCGACATTTTTTTTTGTATAAGAATTCGATTTTAAATTTATTTTTATAATTTATATTTATTCGATTGTATATAGATAAAGTGTTATGTTATATGTGACGATCAGTATTCAATATGTTCTGTGTCGTGTTAATTTTAAATAATTTTATTTATCATATCATATAATCACAATATTTTTGTATGTATTTATTACATTTGTTAAAATGTCTTTCGTAGCAGTTAAAAACTATAAAAATTATTATTATTATAAAGAAGGTCTCATATCTGATAAAGTACGCTTCATTATAAAAATTATAATATTCTTCAAATTATAATATTATCGCAATGTATCATTATTATTTAATTATTTTATTTTATATTTTTATACTAAGATGACGGCTTTTTGCACGCACGAATTCTCATGAAACGAATAAATCAATAATATACCTATGTATATAAACTAAGAGACATCCTGCTAGAATATATAAACAATTGTTGTTTTTTCGATGTATATCATATAAACTTTAGAATCACATTTATTTAAATATTCATAGAACAATCGTATCAAATATTTTTTTCAATAACAGTAGGAATTTATTTTAGCAATATATCTCTCTGTTAACATTGTGACCATATGTGATATATATTTATTTGTCAGTATTAAAATTTATATGATTGAATTTTGACACGGTTTATGCCACATCATCGATGATTTCTGATGGATTTTCTGTTTAAACTATTTGATATTATGATTATAAAAAAAAATGTAATTAAAATAATTCATATAATTTTTTATATTATATATGGATACGTAATAATGACGTATGTAACATTGGTTATTAGGCCTTCTTTATAATAGTAATAATTTTTATAATTTTTAACCGCTACGAAATACATTCGGACACAAATGTAATACAATAAATACATACAAAAATACTATGATTATTTTTATGACCTATGTGATATGATGAACAAAAATCCTTTAAAATTAACACGAAACGTATTGAACGCTAGTAGTCATGTAACATAATTATAAATAAAATTTTTTTAATTATTCTACACTTTTAAAATATACAAATTTTAATTCGATATAAAAATTAATTGGCTATTCTATATGTTGAATTAATTAATTGGCTATTCTATATGTCTAATTAAAAATAACTGGTTCCAATTGACGTTCTTGGCAAATTACACTGTATCCTTTCTAATTATACAATCCTGAGCCTGATCAATTCTAAATGTAATTAATCGAATTTAAATAACACGAAAAATTTAGGTGCCACAAATGTGCATAATAAACAGACACCAACATTCGCGGATATTAAATATTATGTCACTGAATATGGAATTAATTGCGTGACATAATTGCATTACCAGATGCAAAATTAAATTACCGCGGGTAATTCGAGAGATTATTTTCGAAAGAGAGAAATATGCTGGCAAAATACGGATTCGACCTAAACACAAATATTCTATGTTTTATTCACGTAATTATCACTCGATCCATGTAAAGCTCACGAAAATTAAATAAATTAATTCAAAGCGATCATTCCATCACAGATAAAATTTTATTTAGTAAAGTATAAATAGGTAACATTATAACATAATTTGGAGAGGATTAATTACTTAATCTCGATTTATACATTAATTAAACAAATACATTAATTAAACAGAGATAGACATTAAATATAATGTCATATAAATGAGGTGTATTATCTTCGATAGATTTTCTGTTGCTGAATCCGAATTCGACATCAAAATTTTTATATCACGTCAAGTTTTTCAAAACAAAGATATAAAAAAATGCATTTTTGGCCATTTTTGAAATAACAGTTGCAGATAAATTTGACGTGCTAGAGACTTTCAATAGGAATTGAATTAAAACTTGAACCTTATACTTTAAAATGATCATAATGAAAATAATATTACATCTCTCTGTCTTGATCAGTAATAGATTTTCGCTGCATGCACGCGCTTACTCGTCATGTGCCGTTTAGAGAATTTTAGAATTGCGCATCCAAATAAATCTCCAAATTACATTTTTTTATCCGATATTAACTTTACTTGTTCTGAACTAAAATGAAAAAACCTAATGTGATACAAAAATTTCGCTACCAGATTCAACGATGAAAAATGTACGGAAAATGATACACTAAATCTTGCACGTATAAATCCACCTGTGTTATTAATGTGCCAAGCGTTGTCTTTTTCGCAATTCATTCTTGCATAATTAACAGATGTTTATTCGTTCGATCCGTTTAAATTATTCTCATTTTAATTACAATCTTTAAACTTTACAACGTGGCAAAAAATTTTTTATGTCATTGCAAGAGAACCATAGTTTGATGGCAATAAATAGCATGTGCGCGCGCGCATGTGTGTGTGTGTGTGTGTGTGTGTGTGTGTGTGTGTGTGTGTGTGTGTGTGTGTGTGTG
>NW_012130882.1:0-3773 GCF_000143395.1 Atta cephalotes | reverse complement strand
TTATATATATATATATATATATATATATATATATATATATTTTTTTTAATAAAGTTATAGCTTATATAAATAATATATAAATAATATATTAATTATATATAATATTGCATTAAATACATAAACAAAAAGATTGTGTCGAATACTACTCTAGCATGTAATTCCATTTTCCGTTGCATTTTCGTATAATATTTTACTTAATCTGATTTCGATTTAATCTGATTTTATTTCATTGCACATGGGAGACACTTGTTTGTGCTTCTCACAGTTTTCAAATATTTATATTGATTGACGTTGCCGGTAAAATAATTGGATTAAATGCTGCAGGAAGAATCCAACCAACAACCGCAACATTGTTAGCTGGTTTTTGCGCATATAGGACATGATCCAATTAACTATCTTCCTATATAAATAAAATCAAATTTTTACGTACACTGGATAAGAAGAAAGTTTAAAAGAACACAGTATCATCTTGTTAACATATATTCGCTATAAAAAGCTCAATCTATAAATATAAAATTACCAGTTTGATTGCAACAAGTTTTCACAAAAGTAACATGTGTCGCAGCACACGGAACAGAAGGCAATATTAAATCAATATTCAATTTATTTTAATAGCAAATTTAGATATGTTGTAAATGTGCTGTCACATGAGACGAAGAGTTAATCTAAATAAAATACGAACGGAACTCAGTTATGCAAATTGATGTAACTGTTCGGAAAAGCTTTCAGTTAGTCTATTCTGAGGACGATCATTCGAAGTCTCTGTGTCAACAGAGCGAGAATCTCTCTCCTCCTTTCTCATTTTCTACGAAACAATGCAGAGATATTAATTATTGCTGGCCTTCAACATGGAAATTGGAAATATTATCTTTTGCGATTCAGTCCCGCCGTAGTTCGGACGAAAATTCTTGCAATTTCATGATAACGATGGTATATTATTACCATTTTCGTATTGCCGTTGTTCTATCTACAGTTCCGAGATATTTTTCAAAAAATTTCTTGCGCAAAATATTTCCTCTCTCTGCAGCAGAATATAAAACCAGTCATTGCCAGTACAAAATTGTTGTCGTACACAACAAAGGACAATGAAATAATGTTCGCAAGAATCCATTTTCCGTAAAACTAGATTCTCGTACTTCAAAACGTAATATTGTGTTTAATATTTCTGAAAATTGTTTCGATTTCTTATATTATATGTTCCTTATACAAAAGAAGCTGCGCCTTGATTATATTTCTTAATTTAAACTGATCGGACTAAAGATAATTATTTGTTTTAATACTTTTACCGTTTAATATCTTTATTATCATTTATCGTTTACTTTCAGATCATACATATAAAAAAAACGGAGCTTCTTGCTAAAAATTTCATGTCTATGCTAACTAAGGAATTAAATTTATTTAGCGTCCACTGTCCGAGTGAATTAAAGCGCTTTTGCCATACAGTTGAAATGTTTCCACTTCACTGGACTAAGTGAAATCACCATTCACAAAATACCAAGCGATATGTTCGCCAGTAACGAAAATTCGTTCGCAATCGCATGTCGGAAATAACATTGCTTTCCCGTTCTCGCGTTTAAATCCAAAAATGCAAAATTTCACGGACCACTGCACGCAGAAATCATGGTAAATTCGGACGGAAAAGAACGGGGCTATGTCGCTCTGAAGAATTGCAATATCCGTTTAAAGGAAATTTGTTATCAGCGCAACTACGAACGCATCGTAATTCTTGCAAATCAAGAATCGATACCGGCCAACTATCGAAAGAGGGGAGTCAAACGGATTCGTTATATACAGGGTGTCCCAAACCTGGGTGGCACCATTATTCAATAGCGAGTTAAAAATAATTACGATGAGTTCAATAATGAGAAATTAATTTTAAACCTAAATAATTGAGAAACGATTTTGCATTGAGTTTCGTAAGTTTGAAGGAACAGCAATATCTTCCACTGCGATCAAGTTTCATGAAAATTTTGATTAGAACATTTGTGCGAAATATAAAAAAAAATTCTAAAGAAAAAAATTGATACGAGTATACCTAAGTTCATTGAATTTGACGAAAAAGCCTACTGATATTGTATATATCTGTCTCTCAAAGTACAAAGTAATCATATTGCTTTTTATATCGGAGGAAAGATTATCGGGTTACATAAGTTGAAAATCAGCGGAAGATATATTGTACGCATAATCGGCTGCAACACGCGCACTGTTGAATTATGTATCAGAAGACACGAAGCAAGAGAATTTGATGTTAAATATTAATATAAAACGAGAATGGAGCACATCATAGTGAAAACTTGAGAAAAAATTGCAAAATCGCGAAACAGGATTTTAATATTACCACTTTTTTAATAACGTCACTTTTAAATATGAATTTAAATCAGATTTTTAAATCCGCCTTTCTTGTATAATACAAATTTTTCTATATTTATATTCTGGAATTTTCCTATCCCTTTTCAAATTGTGATGCTTTATAAACGTAAATAATGTATAGCGACCGGTCGTTAAGGATGTTTTGACTATACAATATCGGCTAAAAGTATCAGTCAAAAAAGCAGTTAAAAAGCCAATATTGTCTAATATCAACCAATTTTTATCACAAATACACTCTGAAACTTTAAATAACAAATAGTATGGCTTTAAATAACAAATAATGGCTTTATGTCGCCAAATGATATATTTTGCAATTGTAGGTAAATAACTTTTAATTAAACGAGTAAGTAGATTCAAATGAACTCTTGCACAAATATTAATTATAATTTTATTAGCGTATATGAAAAATTTAATTTAATTCGTAATGCTGTATTTGTTTATCAAATTTACAAATAAGTATTACACAAAATTTGATTTCCTATAAAAATTAAGACTAGCAGAAAAATCAAATAACTTTTAAACCAATTAGAGTTTATGATCAAATACTCAGATATAGAAATAATAGATATAATAGACAATAGAAATAATAGACAATTTATGAATTTTTTATTATTTTGATAATGCTTTGAGATGCGGCATTCTTAAAGCTCAATTTCTAAAGACGTGGTAAAACGCGATTATACAAGTTTGCTAGTTAGGAACAGATGTTAGTTACTACTTGAATTGCGTAAAAACAGACGTTAGTTTCTACTACTAATCTAATTTCGACAAGAGCAGCGTCGACGTTCTCGCCTCCACGAGATTGCATCTCTGCGAAGTAATCGACGCAAGTCGGTCGCTTAAATCTAATGTGTAAGCCTATCTTATGTATGTGGAGCCTCTAGAGTTTAATCACAAAACGTTTGATTTATCGTTCGCAGGGGTACCAGCGGTATCGACATAGACCTCCGCCGAGTAGACATAGATCAGTGCCCGTTGCCGGCTGGATCCACACAGCTGAACATATTCGCCGCCAGCGACAAGTGCAAAAAGCGCACCACTGAGGTAATGCTAATTTCTCGTTGCGTTCTTCTCGAGGATCGATGTCTCCCGCGAGTGTCCTTCCTCGTGTCGGGCGCGACGTGCGCTTAAACGTACCGTACGGAATAGGGCAAAACCACTCGGGGAGATGTTTTTCTGCGTGGAGACCGACTCTATTTGTAAATGCCACTGTCGACCCTGCCGCAGCTACCAGCTAGCATCCGCTGTGCGAAAACCACCCCGCTTGCGCAGCGTTTTTGTCACCTCTTAACAAACCGCACATTATTGGCGTGTTTTACTTTTCATGGATTAAAACTCGAGAAAGGAAGAGAGAGAGAGAGAGAGAGAGAGAGAGAGAGAGAGAGAGAGAGAGAGAAGAAGAG
>NW_012130881.1:0-3777 GCF_000143395.1 Atta cephalotes | reverse complement strand
ACACACACACACACACTACTACACACATATATATATATATATATATATATATATATATATATATATATACGTGCGTATATACCATATTTGTAGTCATTCGAACACATTTAAGCGACGTTGTAAAACTGTTTTGATACACCAAAATAAAACTTCGAGTGTTTTCAAAGCGTTTCTTATGAAATGTTTCATTTAAGTGTTTCACAGTCTCGAACATTTCTATTATCATTCTTTGAGTGTATATAAAATGTTTAGTCAACATATGTTTGTCAGATATTTGCAACGTGCTTTCAAACAGTATAACCATCAATAAAACTTTTTATAAACAGTATAACCGTCGATAAAATTCTTTATAAACAGATATAAATTTCTTATTAATAATATCATCAGAGCATATAAAAATATAACTTTGTTGTCAAAATTCTTTTGCATTTGTACTCACATCTTCTGGCGGAAGGCCTGTTACACTGCTCAGAATACTGCTTCTTCTTCTTAATCCCAGATTCTGCCTTTTGCTCAGTTTCAAAAAGACTTCTTCCAAAGTATCTAATTGATGCATTTCCATTAGTTTCGTCGGCGATTCCTCTGCCAGAAACTTACCGTTTCTCATTAAACCGATAATACCAGCTTGCCTGGATAATTCATATTTTTATAATTTTTTAAATTATTGAACAAAAAATTTCTATCATATAATTTGGATAATAATGTAATTATAATTTTTTACCAGATACAAAAAAGAGCAATAATTAATTCTAACTGGTGTAGCAAAATATTTTTTTGCGCTTTATTAAAATTATTCCAAAATAATGGATCCAAAAACAATCCCCATATCGTTCTCGACGGTCTCAATATGACTGTCCGGCCGAAGGATACAATGCAAGTATCTTTGTGTATCAACATCTTAGTAATGAATCAATAACAATAGGTAATTAATAAATAATTTATATGAAGAGAGTTCAAGTTTGTCGACAGCATTACAGAGTAATTTTAATAAGACGTAACAAAATATTTTGCTATTCCAGCTAGAATTAATTATTGTTTTTTGTAGAAAATTATATATCATAAATGTAGAATTTATAATACAATATTCTAACAGCATATAGAAGAAAATTTATTTTCTTATAATTAAATCAATATGATTGCTAAATATAAATCACAGTCATAATCACATCCGATTGAATGTTACAGAGAAACTTTCTTGATTGGTAAATGATTCAGATATAAATTCTATCTTTGCCATCTATATTGATTAGATATAAAACATATCCAATATTGCAGTGCTTCCTAGATATTTATCCATTTTAGTTAATTTTTCATAACTAGATAATTTTTTGCAATAACTGCAACATTATTTTTTTTTCAATAAATACAATTGATGGAGAAATTTTAATTACATCAAAACATTTTAATTAATTTTTTGTTTTCTTATTCTAGTTACGAGAATATTAACTGATTCAATTTATAATGTTTCTTATACAACTAATAAAACAAGGTTTGATTTAGTTTGTGAAGTGAAAGTCATGAAGTGAAAGTATCGAATGTATAAAATACTAATATAATAAAGTGTAATAAATATGATATTAGACGTAACATTACTAAATATAATAACTATATAGCAACTTACCTAGTTTCTTCGATGTAGTGCGTGGTAATGATAATGGTCTTGTTGCCATCCTTGGTGAGGTGCACCAAATGGTCCCAGATACTTTGACGAAGAATGGGATCTACTCCGACTGTCGGTTCATCCAGAATCAAGAGTTCAGGCTCGGCTAAAATAGCAGCCGCGAAGGATACTCTCCTTTGCTGGCCGCCTGAGAGATTCTTAACAAAACGATTTTCGGACGGTAGTTGTAAAAACTGTAATCAGAGAATGCAGAGAATTATATAAGTAAATAAAATCAGAAAATAATACTGTGCTCCGATACATCTGTGACGAAGATATTTTCTTTTCTTTAAATTTTGAGAGAAAAAAAACTAAATATTTAGAAAGATATTTAAAAAGAACTGGAAGTTTTAGTTCTTTAGAACTTCCTTTCGAAATTCCGACTTTCCATGATCCATGGAAATTTTTTACCTTGAGCAGAAAAATCAGCTTTTCGTCTACTTCTTCTGTCGTCATACCGGCGCACCAGCCGAAATAAATAAATGTTTCTCGAATGGAGAACTCGCCGTAAAGCGCAATCTCCTGTGGCATGTAACCGACCCGGGGACCGGGCACACCGGATCCTTTAGAACCTGGTCGGCCTCCTAACACCCATATTTCGCCAGAATTCAAACGTCTCCGACCAACGATACACGACAGTAAAGTGGTTTTTCCGCAACCGCTCGCACCAAGTAGCCCATAACTATCACATATATATAATAAAGCATTTATTAAATATTAAATAAATCAGAAAGAAAGTAAACAATTTTACATCGCTATAAATTATTTATTTAATAATAACAACTAAAATTAACAACTACAATTTTTATTATTTAAAAACTCTATTATTTTTTAACTCTCTTTATCCCATAATTTATACTAATTAATAAAAGATTTGAGACCTTTCTGTATGCATAAGTTGAATTCTCTTCATATAAATTATTTATTAATTACTTATTATTATTGATTCATTATTAAGATGTTGATACACAAAGATACTTGCATTGTGCCCTTCGGCACGGTCATATTGAGTCCATCGAGAACGATTTGGGGATTGTTTTTGGATCCATATTTCTTGAAAGCTCTTCTTACGCAAACAGCCTGTCTCCGTCTCGTGTCCAAGGTCGATACTTGCGTCCGGAATGGTTGTCTTCGTGTTTTCATCTCCATCAGTGTGCTTGGTGTGTTCACACTCTCCATTTCTACATTTAAAAGAGAGGTAGGATCATATATTTCCAATTGATTCCTTCATCCAATAATTTCTCTTTCTTCTGTTTATTTTTAGTACTGAGCATAGAGTTAAAATAAGTCTAATATTTCTTCTTTGACAATTGTATAATTTTATATTTCTTCAACTGTCAAATGATAAATTATAATTCTATGCAATCTACTGTAAAACATATCCGCGCGAGTTCAAAGTCTCTTGCTCTAGCAGGACCGGTCAGATTAGTGAGAGTGTTTATCACGATATCATTAACAATTTACGAGACACCGATGTAAGTCAATCATATGCTACATGTATAAACAATTAATTCAACTGTAGTTTAAAAATATGATACATTTGTCATTGAGAAAAATTTCTGGTTGATAAAATGAACACACTAGTGGATTTGGATTATATCCAATCATGATGACCGCAGAAAAAAGGATATTCTTAAATACCATAATATGCTCACATAAGCAAAAATATTGTAATTTTATTTTGAAGATTTTAGTTAACTTAATTTGATTGAATTTATATTAATGCAAGTATTACTTTGTACTTAGTTCAAGACTTGTCCAATCAAAAATCTTATATCAATTAAATTTAATCAAATCAAGATTAAAATTTTTAAAGCAAGATTACAAAATTTTTGCTTGTATATGAGCATATTATAGTTGATAAGAATAATCTTTTCTTCTGTGGAATTTTGATTTATATGATCAAAATCTAATTAGTTTGTTCAATTCTAACCAGAAATTCTAAACAGAAATTCTTCTAAACAGAAATTTTTTCGGTATAACAGTTTTTCTTAAGTTATTGCTATTTAAATATCTATATATATGTGTATATATATATATATATGTCTGTTTGTGTGTGTGTGTGTGTGTGTGTGTGTTGTTTGTGTGTGTGTGTGTGTGTGTGTGTGTGTGTGTGT
>NW_012130880.1:0-3786 GCF_000143395.1 Atta cephalotes | reverse complement strand
CTCTCTCTCTCTCTCTCTCTCTCTCTCTCTCTCTCTCTCTCTCTCTCTCTCTCTCTCTCTCTCTCTCTCTCTTTCTCAGATCTTCTCGCTATCTCTCTGCTTCCTTTTCTCTCCTATCCTGCACCAGTTGTCCACCGCATCACCAGCAGCCGCTCCCCCGCGTCTTCCTCTCTAGCTTGTATTCAGACATATTACAGCATCGTGCCGATTCTCATCCGGCGGATGAACCAGAGCTAGTTATGCAAGTCGAAAAGGTACAGGGACGTAGCCAAGGTCGTCGTACAACGATGATGACAGCGATTCTGACCTCTCTCTTGACCATCGAAGGTATCGCGAAGTACGTCCACTCAAATCGCGAGCTAGACTTCCCCCCCCGCTTTTAGCTGCGTTTGGGATAGCCCTTCGAGAATAAAGAAGCAAATCGAGAATAGAAAATTACTTGCACAATTTCTATTATCTTTTCTGAGGCGAGAAAATCGTAACTGATTGCTTGATTCGCGTCTCTACCAACATTATGCTGATCATGCAGACTTGAGCGTAGGAACTTTGAAGGCGAACGATTTGAAAAGAGATGATATTTTTCTCAGCATTCAGTACTCGTAATGAGACGAAAAGTTAAATGCATTAAATGCGAAAATATCGCGATACTTGGCTTCTCGATTAGCGCTCGCAACGGTAGATAAAAAAGACCAGGTCTAATAACGGAGCAACGCGTGCAACTCGTACTCTAAATGGCGCATTCCAGATATTCGTGCGACGCACACACGCGATATAAAATCGGTCGATGTAATAACGATTTCTGAGCTATCCGGTTCATCCGCTTTATCAATCTAATTACACGATCAGGTGGTGGATCACTTCCAGAGAATTCTCTAAATTTCCAATCATCGATAAGAACATAGCAGATGAAGACATATAAATAGCTAGATAGACTGAACACAAAAGAGAAGAGCAAAAAGGGATAACTTACTCGGGAAAGCGGACGTAGGAGACGTCCTCCGAGTTCGAGATCGCGAGCATGTAGAGATCGAGTGGATTGACCTGGTCGATGAATCGGGAGGACGTCCCTCTTCTATGACCGAACAGCGAGACCGAGAAGAGAAGCGGTAAACGGAAGCCTCACCTGAAGATGAACCCTGCGGTGCTCGGGGAACGCGGAAATGCACGGGAACGAGCTGAACAACGGTAGATAGACGCTGGCTTGATTGGACGTCGGCTTAATTAAAAGTCTTACTCGCCCCTCGTTTTCTCACTACGTCATCGTCGCTGCCGGCGGCGTCATCGTTGTGTCATGTCACGAGTAAAAGGCTCACCGAAATTAAAATTCAAGGGCTCTACGTATTTAGGCGTGTATATTCACGTGCCACACTTAGACTCCTGGTCTGTTAATCTTAACAACAACGTCGATGTTATTATATATATATATAAGTAAAAAAAAGTTACGCAACGACAATATAATGACACCAACACTGTCGTGTTAAGAGACAAAATAGAAGTCTTAGTCTTAAACGCCAATCTAAATGTCAATTCGACGATATGTTGATTCGTTTGCGCGCCACGTCCTCATCCTCACGTCGATGTCGCGTCGAAGAGAATCCACAACCTGCAGCGAGAACGATAATCCTCGAGACCATTCATCGATGTTAGTCGAACTTGAGATGAATAGAATAATGATGACATTTCATTCTAAGCTACGTTCATATCAATGGTGCTTGTTGCGTAACGTAAATCATACGTTTATTCATCGAGAGACAGCACATAAAAGGGAAATCGATCGTGCTCGTGATACGATGTTTTGCGATATCTTAGTTATACGATAAGCAATATCGCAAGAAACCAATTCGTCTATAATTGAATCGCCGAAGACTGCAGCGGTTGCATTGACACGCGGTTTAATGATATCATCATTACGTTGCATATATTACTATCGAAATATCACATCGAGGTCGCTGAGGTCAACAATTTGTTTGAGAAATGGCTTGACTAATTGGAACGTTGCGCAGTAATATAAATAGTTAACTGTCCTCATTCTAACAACAGTTTCGATACAAATCAAACGACTGAGAAAGTTTCCTTCACTACTTGTATTTTTTCAAAATGTTTTTCACCTATTGAAGATACAAACGAAACCGTATATTTATTCACTTATTACATAACAGTCTTTCTCACATTATTATTAAGTTTTCAACATCAATATGCAAACAGAATGTGATTAATAGTTTTTAGGTCGAAATTGCAGACACAGATTTATCAATCTAATAAACAAACCTTTCACAAAGATATAACTAATGTCTTTCATAAAAACAACGAAATTTATAAGATAATTTATGATACACAGAAAAGTATACATTTGAATTTAGTACATTGCATTATACTGTCTACAAATCTTCCTAATCTGCCCTAGGAAGATGTTCTGATTCTCTAAAAAAAATCTTCCAAATAAAAAAGAATGATTTTAAACTATTTTTTCAAAAAAAATCGATTTTTCTAAGCAAAAGGAGCTATTTTAAATTGATTTTTTTTTTACAAAAAAGAAATTTTGAATCGATTTCTTTTGAAAAAATCGGTGCGCAATCGAATCATTAACCTCCACGATATTAATGCACCTGACGCATCTCGCGTAATCTGCCACAATTACTATTCTGCGCGGACAGCCCGTTGATTGAACATAATTAATAATGGATTTAATTAAAAGTGGATCCTGCGAATATCCACGTTATTGCTACATCACTGATGACACAGTGCTGCAGTACGCAGTAATAGCGTTAAAAGGTATCTTGCAGCGCTTTTATCGTCGCCTAATGATATATACTTCGTAGCACGAGCCTTAAAGGCTCGTAAATTAGGACGCGACGAGTTTTCGCGCAATTTCTCTCGCTTACAAGAACGGCTTTTATTTACGAGCACGCGCGCGGAACCGCGAAGAGCATAGACGCGGCGCTCGAGGGTCATCGTGGTTCATCCAGCAGGCAGGATACCATCGGCATCGGCGCGAGGATATTAGCGAACGACGTTGCATTATGGTATGCGCTAATCCCATGAACTCTGCCGCACGCGATTCTACATCTTACAGTTACGTCGCGTTAATCGTTTCTTGTCTCGCGGACATCAAAAGAATCTTGATTGAATCTCTTCGCATGAAAAAACGCTCTCAATGAATTCTATCTAATGATTGACACGGATCTGCAAACATTGTATTAATAGAAAAAAAATAATGACAGTTCTAGTAGTACTCTCTCTCTTCCCCCTCTCCTCCTCCACTCTCTTTTCATACTACAGTTCCTTGTAAAAATAAAAAAAAGTTTCGCCGGTGTTATATTAAAAATTAGCACGTCAGATCTTCAATTTTGATTTTTTTTAAAAACACTCTAGAGTGAATTTAATGAGGTGTCTATGTCGCAATCTTTTTACGAAATTAACCTTTTGCAAAAAGGGTAGCCTTTCTTTAAAATAAAAATATAATTCTCACCATTGTGATGGTGTTGGTGTTAAATTAATACCAACATGATGTAGATTCAAGATTCAAAACTCTTAATTTATCGTTATATCAACACCATCATAATGTGGATTTAACCACAGTTAAACATCAGGAGTGTGTAGGTTTAAAACCATGATTAATTTAACACCAACACAGTGAAAATTAGTAGACACTGTAGACACTGTATAGCGTTCAGTTCACTATTTTTTTAGAGTGTGTGTAACTTTTTTTATTTCTATAAGGAATTGCAGAACTGTGAAGAGAGACAGAGAAAGAGAGAGAGAGAGAGAGAGAGAGAGAGAGAGAGA
>NW_012130879.1:0-3783 GCF_000143395.1 Atta cephalotes | reverse complement strand
TATTATTTTTTAGAATAAATAAGAATTTATATTTTTTGAGATTACGAAAATATGTCTATTTATTCTTATCAAACTGAGAATTTTATTTGATTTTTGAAAGAAAGAGAAAGAGAGAAAGAAATATAGTATTATTTTAAAATATATACATATAATTTACTTTAAATGTTATTATCGGTTTGCTTTCAAACATTCATTAAAATCTTACTTAATAAAAAAACTATTTACTTTTCTATATTTATATCGAAAAAATATTATACATTTGAGTTATGAAATTATCTATTATACCATAAATCACATTACGAATATCATTTCCTATCTACCTTTCCATTTTGCTTGATATTTATTCGATTTCTTTGCTCGTGCGCTCAAAGATCTTTTAGTGTACTTTTCGTCGAGTCATAGAGAAGGATGGTGAAAAATTCGAAAAATCAAAGGAACGAAAGTGCAAATGGTCCTTTGAAAGTACGGCATGAGAGCGGCGTAAATTAATTACGACAAAACGGAAGGAATCCTGACAGCGCTGTTAAGTTAGGCAGGATATGCTCTCCTTTAAGATATTTCCATCCCCGTACGACGCCTATGTGCTCGTTGGCCTCCTTTTCCTTTTCCTGCTACGTAAAAGCTACGTCCCGGTGATAAGGAGTTCCCACGGGATAGCCAGAAGAGAAGTAACCTTGTATTATGCGAAAGACCAGCAACTCTCGTAAGATCCCTCGGGGAACACCCTTTCTCACCGCTTACGACATCGTCCTTCTGTTCGGCTTATGTCCTCTTGATGTTCATGGCAGTCTGCGGCACGCAAAGACCGTTGATAGGTTCACGAATTTTTTACGAGACGGTTTTGAACTTCGAAATGTCCTGCTGCATTATCGAGTAAACGTGGTTACACACGTCGGCTATTATAAACGCCATTGAAACTAAACATTGTTTTATCGAATAATCGTTTGATCTTTGAAGATAATAAATACTTTGTTGATTGTATTTTATTGTTACGGAAATTGCCTTTGCAGGAACGGTGAAGTAAATTTTTCAGTGTATGGAGTTCCCGAGGAGAGAAGAGGAGGATGGGGGGATAAATATATTTCCTCATATATATCTTTTTTATATGGCAAAAGTGGCTGCTCTAATTTTTTTTTTTGATAAAATTATTAATGAGCTCCTCCATATTTAATTTATCAACCATTTCTCGATAAATGTCGCAATATGATTTACATTTTTGTTTCATTGTCGATCGAAGATAACTTTATAAATGTTTTAAATAAGAAAATGATCTTGCATTCGAACAAGTTGATGTAGGAATTGTTAAAAGAACGCGAATAAATTTTATTCTGGTATAAGATTTCTGCTTTCAGGATTGTCACGTAAAAATTACATTATATCCTTCAACCAATGCACATTTTTCGTATGTTTGCAATTTCTAAATTATAATTTCTAATTTCTAAATTTCTCCCCGATTAAGTATCATACAGATATGAAATTCAGTGTATGAAATTCCATACATTGCATCATTCAGTATATGGAATACTTCGTACCAACTGTATTGGAATCGCCATCCATGTGCCTTTGCATTTATATTCAGCGTATTAATTCTATTAAACTTTTAATTACGTATTCGTATATTTCTAATAAATATTTCAAATTTATAATGAGAGAAAATATATCTTTTTTAACTAGAAATAAATAATGTGATAGCGCATCTATTTCTTATGTGTTTTAAATATTATTTGGTTATAAATAATAATGTTGATAACATTTTTTATTCATGTAGTTATAATTCAAAGATTTTATGCATGTAGTTATAATCCAAAGATTTTATAAGCTTTTCAATAATACGATTAAAAATATAATCAACAGATTATATTTTATTAGAATAAGATCGTATTATGAACACTGCAGATAATATGAGCACCCTTTATATATTTTTGTAACGGTTGATACCAGTAGTGTCAATTATTATAAAGGATGCATCTATCTTCGCGACATTCCAATATGCTGCGAAGTTTGATCTAAATTAATATTTGTAATATTAATATTTGTAAAGTAAACAATATTGAAGTATTTTAACTTCATAAAGTTCCGAGACTATTATTGATTTATTAGACACAGAAGTTTTTTGGATAAGTGTACATGGTCGTATATTCTAAGCATCTTCATTATTCCTCATACACTGAAAAAGAGTCTGGCGAGGGGTCAACCACTATAGCAACTCAATGTATATTTCTTTAGAAATATATTGCGACAGTATAGTAATAAAACAGGCAATGCTAGCAGTAGTAGTAATAGTATTAGCACTATTCTAGCAATACATATATAGTAGTACATAATAATACATTAACAATACTTGGCAATATTACGTGCATAGGTAATATTTACTAAATATATGTAAATGTAACATTATTTTTTGATTATATTAACCAAAAATTTGATTGGCATTTGTTCTAATAAAATGTTTCATATATATATTGATAGATTTGTTGATATTTTATGTATCTTAGTGAAATTGATTATTTTAATGCAAATATTGAAATGGTACTCTTATTATCCATCCAGTGCTCATATTACTTTGAATTATTGTGAATATATTCTCTGAATAGGCTAATATGAGCATCCTTAGGAGTAATATGAGCACAGGAAATTTTTCGTAAGAAATATTGCAGAATTATGCAGAAATAAAAGATTGAAATATTGGAAGTACAAATTAGTTCGGTCCGTTTTTTTGTGTTCAAAAATACATTTATTTCAAAACAAAATGAATGAACAGATCAATTAAAGTATTGTCCATCGCTGCCTACTACTTTTTCCCATCTCTCAAGCAATTTTCGAATTCCATCTCGAAAAAATGACTCGTCTTTGGAGGCGATCCAATTTTTGGAGCCAATTTTCGATTTCTGCGAAAGAAGTGAACTGGTGATTTGTTGCATCTTTCGGAACAACCAATAATCAGAAGGAGCAATGTCCGGAGAATACGGCGGGTAAAACATCCCATTTGAGCGTTTCCAAATATTTTTTTACGACTTTAGCAACATGACGCCAAGCGTCATGAAGAAGAATATTTTATCATGTCTTTGCTCGTATTTCGGCCGTTTTTCTTACAATGCACGGTTCAAACGAATCAATTGTAACCGATACCGATCGCCCATAGTGGAATCGCCAAGTTTCAGCAGCTCATAGTAAATAAGACCCTTTTAGTTCCATCAGATACAGAGCATGATCTTCGAACTATGAATGTTCGGCCGTGGTGTTAATGTTGAGATCGATGGTAACGATTGATCGGGCTTAGCGTAGTATTTTTTCTTCTTGAGGTTGTCGTAGAATATCCACTTCTCATCTCCAGTCACAATCCGATGCAAAAAACCTTTTCTCTGTTGTCTTTGAATCAGCTGTTCGCAAGTGAAAAATCGCCTTTCAACGTCTCTCGGTTTCAGTTCATAAGGCACCCAATTTCCTTGTTTTTGAATCATTCTCATGGCTCTCAATAGTATAGAAACGGCTTGATGAGTTACCTCCAATGATTCTGCAAACTCCTCTTGCGTTTGATTCTGATCTTCTTCGAGTAATGCCTCTAATTCTTTGTCTTCGAATTTTTTTGGCTATCCAGAGCGAGGTTTTTCTTCAACGCTAAAATCTCCATCTTTGAAACGTCGAAATCATTCCCTACATGATTTCGATCAGTTGGAGCAGTGTCATCATAAACTTCGACAAGCATTCGATGGGCTTCAGCCGTCACTTTTCTTCCAATTAAAGCAGAAAATCAAAACCTCCCGCAAATGCTTGATTAACAAC